>NC_064858.1:42853747-43153747 GCF_024139225.1 Suncus etruscus
TGATAGACCATTGGCAAATTCACAAAGAGGGTGAGAAACTTGATAACCCATATTAGAAATGAAAAGCGGGATATCACTACAGATACTTCAAAGATTCAAAGGGTAGTCAGACACTACTTTGAGAAACCTGTGACACTAAACATGAGAACCTGGAAAAATTGGATAAATTCTTGGAATCTTATAACCTTCCATGGTTGAGGAAATTAATACAGTAATCAAATGCTGTCCAAAAACAAAAGCCAAGGCCCAGGTGCATTCACTACTGAATTCTTTCAAACCTTTCAAGAACTACTACCAATCCTGGCCAGGCTCTTTCATAAAATTAAAAAAACAGGAACATTCCCAAACAGCTTTTATGAAGCCAACATCACCTTAATACCAAAAACAGATAGAAATGCAGCCAAAAAAGAAAATTATAGACCAATCTCCCTGAAGAACACAGATGCAAAGATCCCCAACAAGATCCTGGCAAACAGAATCCAATGCCTAATCAAGGAGATCATTCACTATGATCAAGTTAAGTTTCATCCCAGGAATGCAAGGATGGTTTAACATGGATAAATCTATCAACATAATACACATCAGCAACAAGAAAAATAAAAATCGTATCAATAAATGCAGAGAAAGCATTTGAGAAGGTTCAACACCCATTCTTGATAAAAAAAAAAACTCAGCAAGATGAAATGAAAGGAATCTCTCAATATGGTTAAGGCCATCTACCACAAGCCAATGGCAAATATTATCCTCAATGGAGAAAAACTAAAAGCATTCCTTCTTAATTCTGGTGCAAGACAAGGCTGTCCTCTCTCACCACTCCTATTCAGCATAGTTCTGGAAGTACTTGCTATAGTGATTAGTCAAGAAAAATATATCAAGGAAATTGAGATAGGAAAGGAAGAAGTCAAGCTCTCACTGTTTGCAGATGACATGATACTCTACTAAAAAAAACCCTAAGGACTTTATCAAAAAGCTTCTAAAAACAATAGATGCATATAGCAATGTGGCAAGATACAATCTTAACACACAAAAATCAATGGTCTATTTATACACCAATAATGATAGGGAAGAAATGGACACTAAGAAAACAAAACCATTCACATTACTGTCACAAAAACTCAAATAACTTGGAGTCAACTTGACAAAAGACGTGAAGGACCTATACAAAGAAAACTATAAAACCTTGCTCCAAGAAATGAGAGGACACATGGAAATGGAAACACATACCCTGCTTATGGATTGGCAGAATTGACATCATTAAAATGGCAATACTCCCTAAAGCATTGTACAGATTTAATGTGATCCCTCTAAAGATATCCATGGCATTCTTCAAAGAAGTGGATCAAACTCTTCTGAAATATATTTGGAATAATAAACACCCTCAAATACCTAAGGCAATCCTTGGGAAACGGAATATGGGAGGGATTACTTTCCCCAACTTTAAACTGTATTACAAAGCTATAGTTATCAAAACAGCATGGTATTGGAATAAAGCCAGACCCTCAGATAAGTCGAATAGGTTTGAGTACTCAGAGAATGTTCCCAGACATTTTTGATGAAGGAATCATAATTTTTGATGAAGGAGCAAAAATTCCTAAATGAAGCAAGGAAAGCCTCTTCAACAAGTGATGTTGGCACAACTGGTTAGCCGCTAGCAAGAAAGCAACTCAGACTCCCAGATAACACCATGTATGAGGGTAAAATCCAAATGAATTAAAGACCTTGATATCAGACCTGAAACAACAAGGTATATAGAACAAGACGTAGGTAAGACACTCTATGACATTGAGACTAAAGGCATCTTTAAGAAGAAAATATCACTCTCTACAAGAAAAAAATTATCTAATCCCATCAAAAAAATGGGGAGAAGAAATGAACCGACACTTTGTCAAAGAAGAAATACAAATGGCCAAAAGGCACATGAAAAAATACTCCACATTACTAATCATTAGGGAAATGCAAATCAAAACAACTATGAGGTACCATCTCACACCTCAGAGATTGGCACACATCACAAAGAATTCGAAGAAGCAGTGTTGACGGGTATGTGGAGAGAAAGGAACTCTCATTCACTGCTGGTGGGAATGCCATCTAGTCTTACCTTTCTGGAAAACGATATGGAGATTCCTCCAAAAACTGGAAATTGAACTCCCGTACGATCCAGCTATACCACTCCTAGGGATATACCCTAAGAACATAAAAATACAATACAAAAATCCCTTCCTCACACAGATATTTATTGCAGTGCTATTTACAATAGCCTGACTTTGGAAATAACCAAAATGCTTTTCAACAGATGAATGGTTAAAGAAATTGTGGTACATATACACAAGGGAATATTATGCAGCCTTCAGAAGAGATGAAGTCATAAAATTTTCCTATACATAGATGTACATGGACTCTATTATGCTGAGTGAAATAAGCTAGATGGAGAGAGATAGATGCAGAATACTCTTACTCATCTATGGGTGTTAAGATAAATAAAAGATATTTTTGCAATAATTCTCAGAGACAAAAGAGAGGAGGGCTGGAAGGTCCAGCTTACAACACGAAGCTCACCACAAAGAGTTATGAGTGAAGTTAGAGAAATAACTACACTGAGAACTATCATAACAAAATGAATGAATGAGGGAAGTAGAAAGCTTGTCTAGAGTACAAGCAGGTTGGGGTGGGGAGGAGGGAGACCTGGGACATTGGTGATGGGAATGTTGCACTGGGAAATGGAGTGTTCTTTACATGATTGAAACCCACTACAATCATATTTGTAATCAAGGTGTTTAAATAAAGATATCAAAAAAGATACTACAAGTAAAAATAAATAAATAAATAAAATTTTAAAAAATGAATGGAGCAACGAGGAAAATTTTTTAATTAAGCAAATTTGATAAAAAAAAAATAAAAGACAAAACTCAAAAAAAGACTTGCTTTATTGAAATTTAACCAATTTAACATTGGATAATTAATCTGCATTAGTATTGAAATCTGATAAAGTTGATTGATGCATCCTATCACCACACCTATTTAGCTTTGTGTGTGTGTATGTTTTGAGAACTTTTAGTGACTTTCAAGAACTTAATGGACTCCAATCTTCACTATAGTCAAATGCTATCCATTTTATCTTCAGAATTTAGAAAAAAGTATTTTAAAAAGGTAAAAAAAATATTAGTTTAATTATAGAATTATGGTTTTTGAGCCACATCTAATAGTGCTCAAGAATAACTGGCTTTGCATTTGTGATCAATCTGGTAGTCGTCAGAGAACCACATGGAATGCTGAAGACTAAGCTTGGCTAACCACATGCAAGTGGTTTCTAGAAATGACTAGGGAAGTGAGGTGGGTCTAATATAGCAAAGGAACAATTGAGTGGTAAAAGATGGAAACTAGACTTTTTAGCAAGAATTAAGTGTTTAAATAAATGTCAAATATTAATTTGTAAGCCTGAAATAAAACTTTTATAAGCCAACAAAATTTTAATGGAATGGTTTAAAATGCATTTTATCAGATTTGGGTGGAATTTATCTACTTTTCATGTAGAGGAGTTTGTGCTGACAACAGAAATATTATAATAAACATAAATGTGATTGCTGTTTTCCAGAAACAGTTCATCAACAAAGATTGCAATACTGCTACTGACCCAATGTTAGCTGTTAGAGAGCCTGGCCATGAGACTACAAGAACTGTCTACGGTATAGAATCTTGGATTGGTTGATTTTGAGATGTAACCTGAAGAAAGGCAAAGGGTCAATTTTCCTATCTTAATGTAAAATATTTACTTTAAAAAATAAACATCATTATTAGCAAATTCATACTGGAGCAATCAACTAGACAGATGGAAACTTTGGATTCAAAGCAGATTCATGTCTTTCTATCAGCGAGCAATGAGACATGTGAAAGCATATTCTTAAACCAGTATGTGTCAAAGACTTCAGCTTTGAGAGCAATTCTGTCAGGCTGAAAAACTTATAAAATTATCCACTTTTTTTTATTGCCTTGGATTTGTATGTTTCAAAAACAAGTTTTGGAAATCTTCCCATTTTACATAGTGTAATCACTGGAAAAATTAAAGCTACAATTCAAATATAAATTATGAATAGTATATATATATATATTTCACCTCATTATACTATCCAAGTTTTACCAGGGACCAAACTATACCTACAAATAATTGTTAGGGGCACCCTATATTCTGCTTTTTTAGTAATATTGTAGCAATAATAATATGTCAATAACCTCCAAATAGTACATAATTTAGATTAGAGGTTTAGGAATGAACAATTTCTTGTTGTTCTCATCATTTCTCTATGCTTGTTGCTAGCACAGTAAAAGTGATTTAGAAAAAAATATATGAAAGCATTCCACAAGTTCCCATATTCTGTGATTTCCATTTAGCCCACTAACTTTATCTTGAAATACTGACATATTAGAATATCGTTGAGGCTTCTAAAACCTTCTTCAAAAGCAGCCATTGTTTGGAAAACTATCCAAATAAATTACTTGCCTTTAAAAAATAACAGGGTTTATAAGAAGTGAAGTAAAGAATTTTGTGATCAAAATGACCATTTTAAACACACTTCCCACATAACTATAACCTTTCATCAAATGTTTCAAAAACAGTTTATTAATTGATAGAAATAATAGTTTTATTGATAATTATAGGTATATAACACATATAAATATAGGTACAAAATATACAATTGGCAATATACAGAATTAATTGCCTTTCTATCTTGTTTTCTTCCTTTCTTCCTTCCTTCCTTATTTCTTTCCTTCCATTTTGCTCCCTTCTTCCATCCCTCCCTTTCCTTCCCATCATTTTCTTCCTCCCTCCCTTCTTTTCTTCCTTTCTTATTTTCTTCCTTCTTTTCTTCTTTTGTTTCTTCCTTCCTCCACTCCTTCCTTCCTTACTTCCTTCTCCCTTCTTCCTTCCTTATTTCTTTGCTTCCTTTTTCCTTTCTCCCTACCTTATTTCTTTCCTTTCCTTTCTCCCTCCTTTCTATTCTTCGTTTTTCCCCTTCCTTCCTTTATTCCTTTGTTTCCTTTTTTTCTTTTCTTCCTTCCTTCCTTCTTGCCTTTCTTTCCTCCTTTGTTTTCTCCTTCTTTCTTTCCTTCCCTCCTGCCTCAATCCCTAGACTCACCCCTGTTCAGGAGAGATGTTCTTCTATTGTGATAAATGATGGGCATAAATTTATAACTTCTCTAGGAGCGTGGCTCTTTGTACCATCTATTCTCTTGAAAAGACTTTGAGGCTTAATTTACAAGATTCCTAATTAAAAATGATCCCCATTATTCACCCTTCTTAGAATTAAAAATTAACTTAACTCTAACTTAGGTTAAAATTAGAAATGAACTTAGTGATCTTTTTACTTTTTATTTAAGGTGCACCTAAATTACTAATAAAAAGTCTATTAAGAGCTTATTACAATCCACCATTTATTTATTATACCTCATACATTGTTGCAAGGGAAGTATAAATTTTACAAAGCAAAATTAACTCAACTCTGGGGTTATCAGATAATTACTTTCTTTAATACGGTCGAGAAAGACAAAATTGAGCAGTCATCACTCGTTTGACTTAAATTGCTGTGGTTTCTAAAATTTGAGGTTTCCTTTAAAATATAGCCAATCAGGTTACTTTAATATATCATCAGCTTATTACAACTTTCACAAGTTCACTAGGTACTTTACTTACATTTTCTCATTCCTATACATCATTTTTTCCTCTTTTTATCTTTTTTTTCCATTGTTTTTTTGAATATTAGACTGTATGTCCTGTATATATTTTCCTCAAACAAATTTTTTGCAGCAATGTAGTAAACATTTTAACATAACATTAAATTTGGTGGACCTGTACAAATAAAAATATTCAATATAAGTTAAAGACCATGAAAGAATGTTGTATTTCTCCATTTTCCTTAAATATGCACTCATTTTTATTTTAATTACATAAAACTCAAAGTTTTATTCATATATGACCATGTTGTGAGCCAGCCATTGGGAATAAAAATATATTTACTTTCCAGTTTTAACTATTGACAAGCAAAACACAATATGCCACTTATTCATAAGCTATATATCTACATAGAATGAGTAAAATTGTTCCTAGCAGGAAAAAAAAGGTCTACCATATAAAATACGTTAAAAATATCTTCAGAAGTTGTGTTGATAGGGGAATTCTGCATTTGCATCTACTTGGGGGAAAAAATCTGTCTTAGTTGCCAAGATAATTTGATTTAAACACATGTAGCACCAATTACTGCATTCAATATGGTCACAGAGCTTTGTAGCACCCTTTCCTATGCTCTTCCGGTACCATATCAAGAAAAGACAGATGTTTCCAGATATTTTTTTTTGTGTGTGTGCATCATTCTGTGGGAGAGTCCTTCAGATAATTAATATGAATATTTTCCTTCATTATCTTTGTTGAATATTGTTGTACTCCTAACATAATTTGGGTAATTTTTTGGTCCCAACCCCCCCCCCTTCTTCTTCTCTTTCTCTCCTACTCTACTTCTCTCCCTCTCTCTTTTTTTTTTTTTAGTTTTGTTTCTGTTTTAACTGATGGAGTAAAATAACTCTTCATGATATTAAGACAGTCTCCTATCCTTATGATATTAAGACTTATTTCCTATCCATGAAAATATTGTTCATAAATATTAAAAGATCAATATGCTCTTGACATTTGGTGGATATTACAATGGAGCAACAAGGTGTGCTTCTGCAACTTAATTAAATTCAAAGATACATGTGCAGAGAGCAGTGACAGATGAAGTGATTTGGTCTACAGGACGTTTTATGGCTCTGAGTGAGCATAAAATGGAAAGCACAAATCTGCTGTTCCTCTGGTTATTCCTGTTCTTCACTCCCTAGGTGTAAGCATCTTGCTGCTGTAAGCACTATCATTTTGAAACATGCCCTCGTTTCTATTTCTGTGACATGATCCTTAAATGCCCTCCATCCAAGCTTCCCATCGGCTGGTGTTTAACCAAAGAAATAACTTTATGCTAAGGCTGGAAGAAAAGTTTTCTTGAATTAATGAATCCTGCGCTTGGAGGTCACGTTTCAAGGGCATTTTTTGAGCTTGCGGTCTTGACCTTTAAACTAATTCCTAATTGAAAATCTATTGGTAGCTGCCAGAAGCTAATAGCTTGTTTCAATAATTTTATGTTGATTAAGGGAAACTGTAATAGAGGGGGAAAGAACCTGCATGTTATACTAGAGTGTTGATAAATATTTTGCTTTGCATTCCGTAGTCAAAGTCAGATTTTAATTTTACTCACCCAAGACCAAACCGCTGTGCAAATCAAGGACTCATTATAAGCTGAATCTGAAACATCACAAATAAAAGTTTAGTGAAAGAGAAAGGGGAGGGGGGAAAGGAGTGAATGCTTAAGAGATGTGATGGCAGGGTCGAAGTGATAGCACTGCAGTAAAGTGGGTGTTTTCCCTGCACTTGGCCGACCAGGAGGGACCTAGGTTCAAGTTCAGCATCCCATCTGGTTCCCAGAGCCTGCTAGGAGTGATTTCTGAGCGCAAAGCCAATGTATAAGCCCTGAGCAACTCCAGGTGTGGCCCCCCTGCCCCCCCAAAAAAAGAGAAAACAAAAGAAGCGTGATGCCACAGAGTGAAAGAAGTATGATGCCACAGAGTGATGAATTCAGTTAGAGAAATAACTACATTGAGAACTATCATAACAAAATGAATGAATGAGGGACATAGAAAGCCTGACTAGAGTACAGGCAGGAGTGGGATGGGGAGGAGGGAGATGATGAAGGGGCTGTTCTTTACATGACTGAAACCCTACTACAATCATATTTGTAATCAAGGTGTTTAAATAAAGATATTAATAAAAATAAATAAATGCTAAAAAAGTGTGATGGCTACTCATAGAAAATGAGCTTTAAGTTGATGAAATACATTCAATAATGGTATTTTATATAGTATTTAAATAGACACTCAAATCTTTATTCTTAGATTTTTCTATTTTTTTCATTGTAATTTATTGATGAATCTATTAATAATTGAAGGGTTTAGGAGAAAGTGTTTGAACCCAGACCATGCTGGTTCCAAGCCACGGGGTGTTCAAAGAATTGACCAGAAGAGCACATGGTTTAGGCAGAGCAAAGTCAATTTATTGAAAGAGACTCAAAGGTCAGGCTGATACAGTGGAGGCCTCCAGAGAGAGACTATTCTAGCATTCTTAAAGGACACTTTCCAGGGTACATTTTTGGGGGGCTGCTTTAGATGAGAAATCTCTGCTTTCTAAAGTCCTAGAAGGGGTGAGCAAAAGATTCCAATGTTCCAGAGAAATTAAATTGAACATAAAACTTTCCTTTTAAGTCAAATTGACAAGGTAGAGGTGGAACTGAAAACAACTCAATACTACTAATTGTAAATCCTACCATGGTTAAAGTTAATCACCTCCAGAAAAATGTGTTCCCATAGAAAACTTAACGACTATTCTAATACTCACCTCTCCTTCAAACTCTCAGTGTGTTGTCTATCTACAATGGACTGAAGAGCAGAACCCTTAGCATTAAATTGCACTGGGGGGAGCCTGGTGTAATCCAGATCTAGACTAAAGAAAAAAATAGTCTGAGCTCTTAGCTTTCACCAATTTTTTTACTTTTTATTAGTGGCGCTCTTCTTGTTTGGTTTGTTTTTTTGGTTTTTGTTTTTTTCCTACCTGCAATACACTAAAACATCTTTGTTTAGGGCCAAACTAATCATTTTTCTACAAAAACCAATTAATATTTGACTTTCCTCTACTCGGTTGACTTTCTTAGCACCTTTTTTTATTTATAAGTCATGGGTTTGGAGGCATACCTGGCAATACTCAGGTTTTACTCCTGGCACTACAGAGAATCACTCCTGGTAGATCTCACAGAACCATGTGGAGTGCCAGGGATTAAATCCCTCCTAGCCTCTCTACAATCAACTCTAATTATTCCTTGTATCCAACATGCACACACAAAAAATACTCTACATCAGGCCGGTGGAATAGCGCAGCAATAGGATTTTTGTCTTGCACACGGCTGACCCAGGACGGACCTGGATTTGTTCCCTGGCATCCCAAATGGTCCTCCAAGTCAGGAGTGATTTCTGAGCGCATAACCAGGAGTAACCCCTGAGTGTCATTGGATGTGACTGAAAATTTTTGCATGCAAAGCAAAAATTTACCCACTATTCTATTTTGCTGCCTCCTTATTAACTTTATTACATACAATATCAATTATATTTTTCTCTCTTAAGTATATATACTTTTCTGTGCTTTGGGTTTGCTTTGTTTTGAGCACCATAATTCACTTTCACCTTTCTAACCATCTTTCTCAGTTTCCTCATGTTTATCTTATTAATGAGTGGGTTACGTCACTGTATAAGATAGTTTCCTCCTTTGAATCTGACTATAGAGATTGAATTACGGATGCCCACATGACCACATCAGGTCAAATAGAGACAAGAATATTTTTTTCCTCATGTGGAAATCATCAAGGAAGAATTATGGTCTTCTGCTGAGATTGTTTATTCTTAGCAAGAATGATGTAAGTACATATAGTCAGAGGTCAGAACAGTAAGGCCATCTCTCTAGAAAGAAGATTTTAAAATAGAGAGTCTTGTTTAATTCATTTAAGTCCATGAATATAGTTCGTTCTGAAGCCTTAAGTATATTTCTGAGGTCTGGCAAATAAATTTCTTTGATAATCTGGGTAAGGGTTTGTGTCCTTTGCAAACAGAGCAAAGCATATACATTTGACTTTTTCCTCTCCTTTATCCCAATCCCATATTCAAACCAATTATGTACTTATATTAACCTACCCCTAAGTGTTACTCCTCCCCCAATACTTTATGCTAAACTCACCTGGATGGTGAGACCCACCCACAGCTGGGAGGGGTCTGTGGTTGGTAATTAAGGGGTTGCCTGGGGGGAGGGCAGGGAAAACAGGAGACAGGAAGGATCATGGAGGAGCAAGAAGGAGGCTGCTTAGCTCAGAGGCCATGTGAGGTGAGAAATATGAACATGGCGGTTAGGGCCTTGTAACAAAATTGGATATCCCATGAAACTTCATTTGACGCTGTGGGTCATTTCTTTGCCATTATTCTGAGCCTACATACCCGCCTGCCAAAGGGGCTGCAAGCACCGAGAAAGGCCTCACCACCCACACCACTAGGACTATATATTTAATAATTAATACAACATACCCATGTTTCTTATTTTATCAAATTCCTCTCATTCTCACTTCTCTGACATAAAAAAAGATTCCTGATTTTCTTACCTCTATGCATCCTTAATCACCTTGCAGATACAGAAATGCCTCAAGTGCAAATCCTACTATAGTTAGATCTACAATGAATCCTTCTTCCATGAATGAACCTAGCTCCTTACTATGGCTCACAATATGACTAGACATTCTCTACTCAGTTGATCCCTACTCATTCTCTACTCAGAATTTGATTAAGTCTCAAAGGAGCCCTCTACAATCAGCTCTAGTTATTTCTTGCACCCAACATGCTCACACAAAAAATACTCTAAATTGGGCCAGCGCAATAGCGCAGCAATAGGACTTTGGTCTTGCACACGGCTGACTCAGGACTGACCTGAGTTTTTTCCCTGGCGTCCCATATGATCCCTCAAGCCAGGAGCAATTTCTGCGCACATAGCCAGTAGTAACCCCTGAGTGTCATCGATTGTGACTGAAAAAAAAAAATACTCTAAATCCAGAAGGCCCCACCTCTTTCTGTTTTCAAGGGGTTCCCATTGATTTTTCCTCTATATTAGAATACAGCAAACACAGTTATATCACTGATAGTTTTATCTTCATGGCCTATAGTCAGAAGCAAGAGAGGAAGTAAAAGAATCTGAACCAGAGCAGATAAAAGGTTCAATGAGATAAAAGGTTCAATGAGATAAAAGGTTCAATATATATATATATATTCACTTTGTCCCAAGTCATTCCTTATTTCAACAGGTTTTTTAAAAACTTGAAGTTTAAGCTAAACAGTATATTAAAAAAAGCTAGTGTATAGTTGGGTAATTCATATATATATTTGAATTTTTATATAAAAATTAATTTCCTATGGTATATTTTTACTCTCTAAAGCATCACTAAACTACTGAAGGTGAAGAACACTGTTAATATTAAAAAGTAATATTCTCAGGTGTTTATTTACTTGCTAATTTTTTATTTTAGTTCAGAATCATGGGTGGCCAAACCTTTTCAAAAATATCAGAGCCCAAGGTTGAGGGTCCATTGGGAACAGGCTACTCTTTCACTGTAGAGTTTGCTCAGACTCTTTCACAGATAAAAAGGCACTCAATGTATACCTGCAGCAATGTACAAATGTACAGCAATGTACAAAAAGCCAATGAGACAACATATACAAGTTGGGAATATATATGAAAGAAAATCAGAAAACCTAGAAATATCCCATACATGCAAACTCCTTATAGACTACAGTCATGCAGAATATACTTTGCTTCCTCATCAATGGTACATGAAGAAGCTCTTGGGGCTGGAGTGAAAGTACTGAGAGCAGGATGCTTGCTGAGCACAAATCTGACTCAAGTTCAATCTCTGCTATTCTGTATGGTTCCCCAAGTCCCACTAAGTGTGATTTCTTAGTTCAGGACCAAGATTATTTCCTGAACAGAACTGGGTATATCTCCAAACAAAATGAACAAAGAAAGAAGTTATTTAAAGAATTTGTACTCTTCTCCACTGTAAGGTCTCATCAAATTCTTATATTTTGTTTACTGTTTTGGGGGTCACATTCAGCAGTTCTCAGGGGTTACTCCAAATTGATGGTGAGGGGAAGAAGCGGGGATATTTCTTCCTGACAGTACTTAAGAGATTATAGAATACAGGTTTTCTCAGATACTTATGACATGCAAAACTGGAGTTCAATCTTTTGAACTGTTTTTTCTAGTCACACATACCTGAAAAAATTTTATGCATCCAGAGGAAAACTTCTCTTGGAGTTTTTACTTTTCTGAAACATCTTAATACTAGGAAATAAATTATTTTATTTGTGCTATTGCTTCTAAACCACATTTCCTTGTTATGATTATATTGACAATAAGGGTAATGCCTCAAAAGGTCAGTACCAGTTAAGACAAAAGAAAACTAAGAATTGAGCTTCCATTTGATTCAACAGTTCTACATCTTAGATTGTATCAAAAGGGCCCCAAAACAAAATAGAGAAAATATATTGGCACTCTTATGATCCTTTCAACACTATACACAATAGTCAAAATCTGAGAATAAACCAAGTGTCCTAGAATGACTGGATAAAGAAACTACTTGTCATAAAAAATAATAGTCATGAAATTAGCTACTGCATGGTAGGACCTGGAGAGTATCATGCTGAGTGAATTTACTAAGAAGGAAAGAGACCAAAACAGAATAATCTCTCATATATGGGATATAAAGAAACATAATGGTGGAATAACAGATACACAAAGACAGCGGAAACAACAAACATGAGAGATGGTCTTTAGTAGAAAGCAATCCCCTTGAGAGGGCTGAAGGTTGGGAAGGGCAGTAGTGGAGAAAAGGGTTCTACCAGGAAAAGGAGATGGTACTGAATATTGGCAAAGTCCTTGCATGAAATCCCCTGAGCAATAGTACTGTAAATCACAATGCAAATATTGATATATTAAAACAGAAGTGCCTACTGCAGAAGCAGACCGGTGGTTGGAAAATGCGATTAAGTAAGGAAAATAGATGGTGAAAGACAATAAATGGTGAAAGGGAAATAGATGGTGAAAGACACTGGTTAAGGATTGGTTTTAAAACATTGTATGCCTGAAACCCAATCATAAATAACTTAATAATTTCACAAAATTATAAAAAATAAATTATAAAAAGACTGTCTAGAGTAGACATTGAACTTTTGCTTGTCCCCAAAAGGCAACTGCCAGGTTGCACCTGAGACCCACTTAATCCACTTAGTTTGGGGACTGGTCCTTATTGGTCTTTACTGGTTCTTACCATGCAGGTTTGGAGCTTCTCCTGGTTCTCAGGTTGATGTGAGGTGATCTTACAGAAAGTATCTACTAGGTTTTCCCAGTTTCAGCACTTGTCTTTTTGTTGTTGTTGTTGTTGTTGTTGTTGTTATTGGGTCACACCCAACAGCGCTCAGGGGTTACTCCTGGCTCTATGCTCAGAAATAGCTCCTGGCACACTCAGGGAACCATATTGGATGCCGGGATTCGAACCACCAACCTTCTGATTGCAAGAAAAACGCCTTACCTCCATGCTATCTCTTGCCGGCACTTGTCTTTTAGATACAGAAAAGAATTTCTGGAGAAGACCAAAATAAAGTAAAATTATTCTAATTGTATTATTTACAGAACATGGAAAGAGAGAGAACACTCCATAATATAAAAGGAGATAAACTATGTACCCTCAAGGTGAGATGGGGAAATTTCAGAGTGGAGCACTCAGCGGTTGACAAGAAAAGCAAGTCTTACTGGCCTTTTTCAAACAGCCTTGTGATCTCTGTGCAGATGAAGCTAATTAAGGCTTTGTTAAGAATTTTGACTCCTATTCTCTCCCTTCAGAGTCTTATCAGGGACTCTGTTCCTAGTGAACTGTTTCCAGAGGGACTTATTCAATAATTGTGTTTAACCTAGGACAGTCAGAGTCTCAAACTGTTTTTTGCTGAACTGTGTTGTCTTAAAGTTGAAACCTAAGGCTAAAGCAGGAACTCCTTTCCAGAAAAAATATTGATGGTTTAATTTGACTAATAGCATCTATTTGGATAGAAACTTTATATTTTACTTTGTATTCTTTAATTTTATTAAGCTATAGACTTTAATCAGCCTTTCCAGTTAACCAGAAAAATATAGAAATAATTCATATATTTATAAGGTACTGATGTTGGGGCATTCTATATTCTTCACTTCTATGCATAGAATTAACTATTATTACAATAACATATTATTAGATATGCATATATTATATGTGTTTGGTCACATGTATTTTATGCATAATTATATATAATAAATGTGTATTATATATATTATATATTTGTGACTAATAGTATTATTCAGGTAAACCTGGTTCTCTATAAAGACCTAACTAAATATGTGTAATATTATAATACCCCCTTCCATTTTTGTCTTAGATCAGCATCACATCTTGGTGTTAAGTTTTTTAGAAATTTATTGCTCAAAGTCTCCAACCCCATGAACACTTCAACTGCAATTGACTACAATAAATCCAGGGCGGGAAAGGTCGAAAATAACACCCACCAAAATCCATGTGATCTTTCCCAAGCAATTGATGGAAAAGACATGTATGTGGCTCTTTGGCCATAAACATATGGTCTACAAATAGTCTCTTGGCAGAAACAAAAGTTTCTCTAGTCCTCAATGTACATTTTTCAGTCATTAAGAAAATCAGCAGAAAGTCAAAGTTTGCAGATCTACAATAGGTAAATGGAAACTGATCGATCAGCCATGCACAGAATTGACAGATTCTGTTTAGATAACTACAAAAATTTCTTTCCGATATATTAGAAGCAGCTCGGACTTGATTAGAAATTAAAAAATAAAAGAGCTGGGCCGGAGTGATGGCGCAGCAGTAGGGTGTTTGCCTTGCACTTGGCTGACCTAGAACAGACCACGGTTCCATCCCCCAGAGTCCCATATGGTCCCCCCAAGCCAGGAGTGATTTCTGAGCGCATAGCCAGGAGTAATTCCTGAGCATCACTGGGTGTGGCCCAAAAGCAAAAAAGCAAAAAGAAACCAAGAAAAAAGAGCTAACTATAGTCAAATTTTAGATCTTGAAACTTTTTCATTTCTCTAACTCATTTGATTGATGTGATACTGAAAAGCAGGCAATAGTATATATCAGAGAGAGGAAAAGAAAGGCATGCCCTTGACTTTCCAAATTCATTTTCTTCTCAAAACACAGACCTTTTGACCCTAGTTTACATATTCATTTTAAGCTTACAATAATAAAATTATAGAAGATAGGTTGATAGTTCAAGAAGGAAATCATGCTGCTTTGTGATAACTGAATATTTTACACAAAACATCACATCTGAGAGGCTGCCCTGGCAAGCCCAGCTACTGTAAGCAAAGATCTCTGAAGATGAAAGGGAGGAGGAAGGGACTTAACAGGAGGAGAATTAAAGCACCCTCAGAGAGAACCAGCTTTCCTGCTTTTTGTCTTGCTTCCTCTCCTCCTTCTAGCTTCCAGCCCTCACCAAAGCTCTCACTCTCTCTTCTCTGGTCTCTGCCTCAGTCTTTCATACACACATACACCTCCCCCCCCTTCTCTTACATGTTGGTTACCAAGTGTGATTTAAGATTGATTCCTAAGTATGCAAGCATTTCAACCTTAAGAAACTTAAAATGAGGGGCCTGAGCAATAGCGCAGCGGTTTAGGCAGCTGACACAGGACGGATCTGGGTTCGATCTCCAGCGTCCCATATGGTCCCCGGAGCCAGGAGTGATTTCTGAGCTTATAGCCAGAAGTAACTCCTGAGCGTCACAGGGTTTGACCCCAAAACAAAACAAAACAAACAAACAAACAAAATGAGGAGCCAGAGCTTTGCATGTAAGCAGCTTCGGTTCCATCCTAGCACAACACAAGTTTATATTAAAGAAACTAAACATCAAACAGAAAGAGAAAAAAAGAAAAAGAAAAAAGAAAGTTCAATTAATAACCAATCAGCAATCTGTGACGTTTTCCTAGAATCAACTGCTTTCCTTGAGTGGACTTTTTCTCTCTTTTAATCTGTCACAAGGAAAGAAACACAGAATTAAAAGATGACCTGATTCTGCTTTAAATCTTTCAATATCTTTTTGTTGCAGATGCCCAGATAGAGCAGGAAGGTCTTCAAGTAAATACTAAAATGGAGTTTAAAGAATTAAGGTTGCCCACCCAGGCGACTCAGCAACAGTCTGCATGCAGGGCAGATCGCTCCGCATTGAATGATATGCTGAAACTAGAGGATGCTCCACATCAGCCTAACATCGATGAAAGAAATGCACAGAATCCAGAGTCTTTAAATATAAGAGTCTGATACCAACAATAGCTAAAGTGTGCAAAAGTTTCACCGGGACCTTGAGAATGACTGGAGTTGGATAGACTGGTATGCCTGGAGGAACCCAGAGTCTGTCTTATGCCAATAAACTTCTGGGGTGAGGCCTTTTTGTAATCAGGTCCCGGATTTTTTTTTTCCATTTTCTCCATTTTTCTGGACCTATGCAAGCATTGGCGATTGCCACTATCACACCTTTACTATATTTGTTTACTCTTATCCTTTAAGGAAAAAAATACAATTTACTGAACTTAAAAACAAATTATTATAGTAGAATGCCTGTCTCGAATACAGGCAGGGGATGGGAAGGGGGGAAGGGCTAATGTTGCACTGGTGAAGGGGGGTGTTCTGGTTATGACTGTAACCCAAATATGATCATGTTACTTAAATAAAAAATATATTTAAAATAAAAAGAAATTAAGGTTGCACTGAAGTAGCCCAAAGGCAAGAAGGCACCACTTAGAGAAGTATTAACCTGCCTAAGAAAAATAAAACAGCTCCAAGAACAAAAGTTTGTGATTAGATTGTGGCAGATACTGAATCCAATGCTCTTTCCCTCTGCTATACCCTAGCAACAAAGTCCTAGACAGGACAATTTTGGAAAAGTCCTACCATAGAACCTACTTTGTTAAAAAAAAAAAAAAAAAAAGGCAAAAGGCAAACAGATGCATTTTCTATCATATCTCTATCATATTAACCTGAAATGTGTTCTCCCTCTCCCTTTCCCTCTCCCTCTCTCTCTCCCTCTCTCTCTCTCTCTCTTCCTCTCTCTCTCTTCCTCTCTCTCTCTCTCTCTCTCTCTCTCTCACACACACACACACACACACTTCCTACCCCACTCTGTCCTCCCTTTTTCCCCCTCCATCTTTCTCTAAATACAGCTATTTTTGTTTGTTGTTGTTGTTGTTGTTGTTTATAGGACCACACCTGATGGTGCTCAGGACTTCCTCCTGGCTCTGTGCTTAGAGATCTCTCCTGGTAGACTTGGAGTATCATATGGGGTCTTGGGAAACAAATCAGGATTAACAACGTACAAGGCAAATATTCTACCCTCTGTACTGTCACTAGCCCCTAAATCGAATTATTTTTAAAGCTATTTACTTCACTATTTATAATCTGTTTAAGTTATTTTCTGTGAGTCAAGAAAAAAAACCTAGAAACTTTGGAGAATATTAGGTTTGATTGTCTTCTTCATGCAAGGGACACTTCTTTGATCCAGTCTGACTCCTTGGTGCCCCACCAATCCTAGCCCTCCCAGGAATGTTCCTGGGTGAGATGGGTGGAGCAGGAGAGCAAGACGATACTCTTTCTCAGAAAACTACTACCTTAACTCTCACTTCACCCCAAGCCACCTTTATCATTTAGTGAAAAATCCAGGAATGGGCCCGGAGAGATAGCACAGCGGTGTTTGCCTTGCAAGCAGCCAATTCAGGACCAAAGGTGGTTGGTTCGAATCCCAGTGTCCCATATGGTCCCCCCGTGCCTGCCAGGAGCTATTTCTGAGCAGACAGCCAGGAGTAACCCCTGAGCACCACCGGGTGTGGCCCAAAAACCAAAAAAAAAAAAAAAAAAGAAAAATCCAGGAATGACGTGACCTGCAAAAGAACTGGTAAATCAACCAAAACAAGGAACTGCCACATAATTTTATGAGGACCCTTGAAACCTACTTTTTTGGTGGGCCCCCTTTCTCCAAAGCACAGCACACCTATGCATCCTGAAAAACTCAGTTCTACTCTTCTGTATATATGTATGTATGTATATATATATGTATGTATACATATATGTATATGTATATACATATATATGTAGTTTTTTTTTTTACTATCTTAAAGGAACCATGCTCTGCTCTGATCCAAAGTTCTTTGTATCTGTTTTTCTTGGGTCTAATGATACAGCTACCTATTCCTCTATTTGCTTACTTAAATATGCTCACCCACTAGGAATCTGTGAAATTAGAAAATTTCATTTTCTCAAAGAAGTGTTTTCAATTTTCTTCCAGAGGTTAAACTAATCTCATCTTTGCTATCACCTTCTGATGATGTTGGCCTTTCATAGAAATATTTACAATCCTTATCAATTATCCCATGAAGATATAAACCATAACTGGTTATATTCTTTGCAATTCTGTATCCTGATATACATAATAGCTACTTATTATTAATACAAGTTTATTGAATAAATAAGCATGTAATTATAGGAAAAAAGTCAGACATCTATATAACTCATATATTACCAAAGTTCAGTCAGCAAGATTTTATTGTGAATTGCTCGGTCTGTAACCTTCCTTAATTATGGCTAATTTCTTTATGTTCTATATTTTCTTGCCTTTTGCATCACAGAAAAAGTTTCATAAATTTTTATACATATAGGTACTTTTATTCAGTTTTTCTTTCAGGTTACTATGTATTTCTATTTCTAAAATGTTACATATGCTACATATATATTACATAACCCATAATTTAAAAAGGCACTCAAGAAAATATAACAAATATATATAAATAAATATATATATATATTTTAGGCCACACTTAGTGACGCTCAGGGGTTACTTTTGGCTATGCACTCAGAAATCGCTCCTGGCTTGAAGGACCATGTGGGACACTGGGGGATCAAACCACAGTCCATCCTAGGCTAGTTCGGGCAAGGCAGATGCCTTACTACTTGCGCCACTGCTCTGGCCCCAGCAAATATATATTGAATATAAATACTTAGAAATAATAGCTATAGACCTCTTGATACAGAATAGATAATGGGAAATTTTAGAATCAACCCTTTTCCATATATAAAACTGTGTTTCTTTTAAAACAAATTATCATAATTTACCCTATATGAATTAGGTTATTTGGCCATTTCTATAATTGTTAAGGCAATTGCATTCATCATTTTTAAAACTCCTAAAAATATAAATCTTCAGGCACAATATCTTCATGAGAATTTCATTTCAATCATTAAGAAATAATTTGCATACTTTTCTGGAAACAGAAGAGAAAGGCTGAAGACATTGGTAAATGTCAGAGCAGTAGATTAGTAGGATACATATCTTCATGATTACTGTGATAAAAACCAGAGCCGGGTAAAGGGAAATAGAAAAGAGGAAATACTGACTAATAGCTTTCAAAAATATACAATTAAAACTTCCCACCAAGATGTCAGCAAACTCAATCAGATGATATATATAAAAACTATGACCAATAAGATTTATTTCAACATATAAAACTACTTAAATCAATCACGAGGGCCAAAGCAATAGCATAGCAGGTAGAGCATTTGCCTTGCACACAGCCAACATGGGACTGACCCAGGTTTGATCCTTGGCATTCAATATGATCCCTAGCCTGCCAGGAATGATTTCTGAGTGCAGAGTCAGGAGTAATCCCTGACCACCACTGGGTGTGACCAAAAAGGCCAAAAAAAAAAAAAAATCACTATCATTACTAGTTTTACAGTCTAGAGTCCAACTTCACATCTTATTAACTGATGCAGAAAAAGCAGATGAAATTCCATACTCATAAATCAAAAATAAATAGGGCTGGAGAGATAGCACAGTGGTAGAGCTTTTGCCTTGCATGATCCAGGACTGACAATGGCTCGAATCCTGGCATTCCATATGGTCCCCGAGCCTGCCAGGAGCGATTTCTGAGTGCAGAGCCAGGAGTAACCCCTGTATGCTGCAGGGTGTGACCCCAAAACAAAACACAACAAAATAAATAAACTAAAATGCACAACACTTAAGAACTAGGATTAAGATGAACATTATCTGGTGAAGAATATTATAATAAAGAATCACACACAAAGTAATTTAGATAATAGGAATTTATTGTTTCACAGTGCCAAAGGTCAGACACAAAATATTAACAACAAACATAGTTGGTTTTTTGCCAGATGTAGAATTTTTTCCAAATGTAGAATTTGTTACATGCCTCTCCCTTTGCTTTTGGTGGTTTGCTGACAATATTTGGCATTTCTTGGCATGTTTTCACCTGGTATCTGCCCTCAGTTTTCCTTGGCATCCCCTCTGTGTCTGCTTTACAATTGTCTTCTTTTAATGACACTAACCATATTAATTGAAGGTTAACAAAAAAAAATAAACTTGAACAGATCTCAAGGACATTACATTATGTGATACAAACTTAATGTCAAAAGGTCACATACTAAATGATTCCACTTGTAAAATATTTTGAAAATGGTAACTCTGTGAGATAAAGGATAGTAAAAAACTATGTTTAAAACATATAGCTGGAAAACATTTCTTTTCAGCTTACATAAAAGAACTCTTACAATGCAATAAAAAGAATACCAATGGCTTAAAAGAGCATATACATATTTTAAAACAATGGTTTTCAGCCTCTAATCCACTGACCAGTGAAAGTATGCTGAAATTTCCTGCCATTCACTGAAAATTTATTGCTGCTACACTGACATAGATTTCAATTGCAGGTACTAGACTTGGTGCCAGTTTGTATGTATAAAAATGTTGAAAATCGATGTTATAAAAGATGAAGTTTACAAAGACATACACGTAAAACATAAATTCAGAAACATTTAACATAATTTTTCATCAGGAAAATGGAAAACTATAGCCTTAATAAAATAAAGCTATCACCTAATATAGCTTTTGAGACACTAACAATATCAAAGAAAGGTTTTTGAACAATATGAATATCTTTATATTGATGGTAGGAATGCAAAATAACAGTTTCTTAGGAAAAAGCAATTTTATCCCTGTATAGATTCATCTCAGAGAAGTGGAAAGGTAAATTTGTATAAATACCTTGTTCATATTAGTTGAAAAGTATTAAAATGCTTAGTTACTAGTGAATGGAGAAATTACTTGGAGTACAGTCATGTTTTTGAAAGTGATAATCAACAAATAAAAAAATTAATGCAGTAATAATACAAGCAATATTGATACATGTGCTGATGTGGATAACTCTCTAAGTCAAGGAGATAGCTCAAAGTGTTTAGTATTATTTTGCATGCAGACAACCTGGATACCCTCTTGAGCATCACTTGGTCGCCAAGCACCACCAAAAATAACCCCTAAGCACTGTTTTGAAAGTCTTTGAATATCACATAGTGTGAGCTATCACAACCTCTCTCTTGCCAGGAAAAAAACATAACTATACTTAATAAAAAAAAAGCCAGGAATAAATATTCTGTGATATAGGTTTTTAAACTATATTAAAAAATTATATCAATGATATCTAGAAACTGGATGTGAAAATGGACATACTGGGCCATAAAGCAAGATATAAGTATATATTCTATACCATAGTGTCTATAATAGTTACAGAACTATCTATAGTTTCAAAGTTTATGAAATCATACACTGAATATTTTCATATTATATTTTACTTAAATGATAGTTCAAGTAGCCTCAATAAATTAAAATATATTTAACTACTTATCCATAGTTAAAGTTGAAGTCTAATTAATACTCAATTTATATTTATACATATGGAACAGTATTTTGGCTAGCTGGAATTAGGAAAATAACCATTGGTGGAGATAATTTATTAGGTCAGTGCAGAGATATTGAAGCAGGCTTAGTCATCTAAAAATGGAGCTGTAAAGAGCTTGGAAATAAAAGAGAGATTGATGATGTTCAGCATAAAACAGGTGATAAAAATGTTTGAGAAGTAGAACAGTTGCACAAAATCCACACTAGCCCCTTTCCTCTATCTTTTTCTGACCTAAATAATAATCTTTCATTTATATGAAAAATAGTGGTGGTGTTGCAAGGAAGGGAAGCGAGAGAGGACTATGAATATCTATGAATGTAACTTGGTTGTTCTCAGTTGGAGATACATAGAAAAAATTACCAATAAGTTTTTTTCTGTTCAGCTTACCTTATGTCTGCTTCCCCAATTCTTTGACCCATAAATTTTCTTTGCATTTGAGATGAACCACACCCATGGTGCTCTGGACTTATTCTTATATCTATGCTTAGACTCACTCCTGGTGGGACTCAGGCAACCATATGGGAGCCAGGAGTTGGAACCCTTGTTAATAGTAAACAAGGCTAGTTCCCCTACTTGCTGTACTATCACTCCAAACCCTCACCCCAAGAATTTTTAAAATAATTACTTTATTTAATTACTGTGGTTATAAAATTGTTCATGATTGAGTTTCATTCATCACAAATACACCACTCCTTCACCAGTACACATATCCCGCCACTTGTGGTCTCTCACTTTCCTCTCCTATTCTCCCCTTGCTTGTCTCTGGAAAGGATTTTACTTCTCTCTCTCTCTCTCTCTCTCTCTCTCTCTCTCTCTCTCTCTCTCTCTCTCTCTCTCTCTCTCTCTCCTCTCTCCCTCTCTCTCTCCCTCTCTCTCTCTCCTCTCCCTCTCTCTCTCTCTCACACACACACACACACACACACTCACTCACGCACACTTTCTCCCCCCCATTTTTTAGATACTATGGTTTGTCATTTTGCTAATTTTTAAAGGGGTATCATGCATACAACTTTATCTCCTTTCATCTCCCGTCTTTTGTCTAGAGTGATCGGTTCCAAAGATCATTGTCACAATAGACCAGCCATTCACTACCCTAACTACATTCACTACTCTTTGTGGCAAGTTTCCTACTATGGACTCTGATCCATGAATTTTTAATACAGATTACATGGATTAACCAGCTTTGAAACCTTCAGACATGTTACTGATTGAGTCTTACTTTTTAAAGAACCTTAAGTTCTCTTTCTAAAACTTGAGATCATATTGGTAAAATCTAACAATAAATTCTCAGGAGAAATTATGTGATCTGTTTTTTAGAGTTTGTTGGAGTTTGCAAAGAGTACAGAGAAATCCAGTTGACATGTTTTGGCAAGGAAATTTAACATGAAGATTTGAGCTCAGAAATTTATCTAGGGCTTATGACTTTAAATAAGAAATCTTCAATACAAAAATAATTATTTTAAGGACCTACAAGTTGAAAGGGGGGGGGGGAGATCATCACACAAAATCTAGCATTGAGCCAATTATTGAAACTACTAATTATCTATATTGAAAGGGCAAAAGAAAAAAGAATAGGCAAAAAAAAAAAAAAAAAGATTAATAGAGAGAAGAAGAAGCAGGGAAAACCCACAGAGTGTGATAATGCATTCAACCAAAGACTGGGAGTTGACATGTAGACTCAAGAAGAATTAGAGTTACTTGTATTTACATGAGTTATATTGCAAAGTGTACTCCTCTAAGCACCCCTTCCTTCCATCATGTAAACTGAAGGTGAAAGAAAGATCTTTGGAGGTTTTTAAGGATCAACATATATTACCTGAGAGGCTTTGGGTATGCATTGCAGAAAATTTATGGTAATTTAAAAGATAGTTTAAGCTAGATATTTATGCACTTCGATCTCATGTACGTAATTCATTTGCCAGAACATGACTTGATCATTTTGCTTTCAAAGAGAAAAAGAGTAAAACCCTGTCAGTTTACCAATTTCAGATTGTTTCATTTGACTTTCATTTTAATTGTAAAATACTGTTATAGTCATTTCTAAAACCATTTTATAAAGAAGAGTACTTTGACAAAATTATATAAAGTGGCCTCTATTAGTTCATCTCAGTACAATTGTTCAATGCCAAAACTACTAACAAGTACTATTGCCAGGACGTTATGCTGCTATACATTGATTTAAGTAAAAAGTTGTTATCAAATAATAAGGAAGCTGGGGCCTTGAGAGATAGCTATGAGTTATGGAGTTTGGCCGTTCATGCAGAAGGTCATCGGTGGAATCTCGGCGTCTCCATATGGGTCCCCCGAGTAATCCTGCCAGGAGCAATTTCTGAGCATGGAGCCAGGACTAACCCCTGAGCACTGCTGGGTGTGACCCAAAACACACACACACACACATACACACACACACACACACACACACACACACAAAGTAAGGAAGCTGAAATCATTTTCACTTGTGCTAATACAGAAAGGGAATCTAAATGATTGAAATTACACATTTTGGAATAATATATCTGTCTAAACAACCAATACAACAACATTGAAAACCCTAATAATTCAGTTATTTCCAGAAAAAAATTTACTTAACATCTATGCAGTATCTGGCACCATTCTTGATTAAAAGAAAGAAAAAGAAAATACATTCTCTTAACTGTAGGTCATACATTTGTCAGAAGAACCAAAAACTCGTCAATTTTTATTATTTGTAATTACTTTATGTGCTTTTATGTTATTTTGATTTGTGAATTTCAAATAATAAACCACAATTTTATGCTCTGACTTAAAATAACAAACACTGAAATAAATAAAATTTCAAATTCAGTTATAATAATACAAAAATACTTATTGAGAAATGCAAATAATTCAACAGTCAAAGAGCACATATTTTTTAGAGTTAGAAATTAATTATTTATGTATTTGTCTACTTGTTAGTTGATTGATTGGGACCATGTTCCGTGTGCCATGGCAACTCCTCATGGTGCACCATATATGCAATGTCAGGGTCAAAATCAGGCTTTTTGCATGCAAATCAAGACTAAGTAAGACTTAGTTCCTTAGAACTTAAGTTAGTATTATTTATATTTCTAAATCTACAAACTACATTAATACTTTTGGAATTGTCTGTAGTTCTTAAGTATATCACTCTGGCCCATTTCTTGAGATACAATATTTATTCCAATTTTAAATGAAACAAAATATAATATTGCTATTCACAGAACTGGAAAACAGCACAGTAATTTAGAGACACTGCCTTGCAGGCATATGGTCATGAGTCCAAATACATGGTACCACACATGAGCTGACAAAGACCATAGCAAATGCTCTGATGCTTGCATATGGAAACTAAGCTGTCTGAAATCCCTGCACATTCTGATGTGTATGAGTACCACAAAATAGGTGAAACCTCCAGCAAAAACCAATGTCAATGTCAAAGATGTGTCATGGTCAAAATCTGTAATTTTTGGCAAATTCTGATGAGTACCATAACCATAACTTGTATGCTTCAACTAAATGTGTGAGTCCAGAGAACAATATGTAAACACTATACTAAAAAAACACAAACCTTGGTGAGTGGTGTAGAAAAGGTATATCACAACTTGATGTGCAGTCCCCAAGAAACACCACAGATGAGAACGTGTGAACATTCCAGACGAGCTTGTGTGTTATTCCAGGTCATGATCAAAGCAGCAGCAACAACAATAACAGGGACAATAAGGAAATAAAAGGGAGGGGACAAAGAATAAAAAAGAAAAGGGAGAAAATATAGTGAAGGGAATTATAATCAGCAAGATATCTATACCATAGTCCTCAACACTTCTAATTATCTACATGTCTTTAAAGGAGGCTCGGATACACTGAAAGCCAAACGTGGAAGTGATTTGTCTAGTGTATTAGTCAATGCTCTTTAGATATAAAGAGAAACAGGAATTTGTGTGTTCATGTGCACATATAGCTATCTACCTGCATATCTATTCTGTCTATGAAGACTTATTTTAAAGAATAGCTCACAAGACTCTGTGTTGGCAGATCTCAAATCTCCACGATCAGAGGCTGGAAATGCAAGAGAAAGTCAGTCTCAGTTCCAAAGCAATCTATTGGTTGATTTCTCTCTTCCTGAAGCAATTCAGTCTTTTCTTCATCTTTTTCTATTAATAACATTTTTAGGCACACTGATCAACAATATTATTAATTGTAATATTTCCATACAATGTTCTAGCACCATACCCTTCACCATGCCATCCAATTCACAAACAGCAAATTGCATCATTTCCTCTTTTCTTGTGGCCTAGTAATATTGTTTCTTGACCATAGTAAAGAAATGGTATACTGCAGTTTACTTGTCTAGTCATCTGCATTTGTGAACACTAGTTTGTTTCCTTTAACTTTTTTTTTTTTTTCAGATTTTGGCCATTGTAAATAGTGCTACAAGTCTCTTAAGACTGCCAACTGATAAAATGAGATCCACATTATGGAGTGTAACCTTCTTCCAGGTATATATTAAAATCTATGATTTTAGCATATCTATGATGTACCTTCACAGAAGTATATAGACTTATGTGCAAAAACCAATTACTATGTCTTGGTTACCAAGTCAACTCAAAAATTACCTTGCTTAGAAAAATTACATATAAACATAGATGAGACTTCAAATTTAATGTTATGACTCATGAAATGACCAAAGGATGATTGTGCAATTTTATATCAGAGAAGTGTCCCCAGAGCAGCAATATTAGAGTCGTCATCTCAAGCAATAGTCTTTGTTCTGATAAGCAGATTAATTTTCTTTACCAAATCTGCTTTCACAAAAAGAGTCAGATAGTTTCAAGGCATTCAGCAAGTAGCATACCAATATGAAATGGCATCATTGCTGCTGACAAGGAATTTCATCAGCCTTTTCCCCCTCACTTCACATTATGGATTATTTGGTAGTGACTTGTGCATTCTTAGAGTAAATTTCAGCCAGCAAAATGAGCCCTCATTTCACATAAGCTGAACGAAGGACTAAAAATCAAGCAACAAATATTAGGATTATCCATCCTTTATACACCCCGCTTTGAAAAATGATCCTGTGCTGCCATGTGCAAGATTCTAGGAGCTTTAATACTGAGCAGAGATTTAAAAGGATTAATGTGAACCACCTTCCAGTAAACACATAGAATGCATTTTAACATATAGTATTTCATCTTGATTTGAATACTTTCAAATTATAAGGTTCTAGTCACGTAGAAAGACTTGCTGGTATGTATAGTTCATTACTATTCCTGCTGAGTTACTCACAGTTCCACAGTCTTTTCATTTCTTTTTCAGCAAATTTTTCAAATCTTTGTTTCTACTGCTGTTCTATGTCTCAGTGATGTTAGTTCATCAGATTTATGGTGCACTGAGCGGGAGTTCCCATCAGGTGTGTCATTATTACTAATGCTTGTCCCTTTAGCAAATCGTGTTTATAACAGCCATTTAGTTGCTTTGCCCAACTCTTTGAATTCCTAGGACTTAAACCTCACTGAATAAGCACTCTTATTGCCAAGGTATTTTGTAAAATTCTTGTCTCTATTTTCATGTATAGCTATTTTTAGAACCAACTGTGGAATTCAACAGACCTGTGCTTTGATTGTTTATTTTTGCTCAGACATTTATTTGGAAGCTGTTCATCTTCTCTGGGTTTTTACAAATGCCTTTTCGTTCATTCAACACCTTCAAGTACACCAAATATGGAAGCAATCAGCTTGCTCCTGAAGAAATAAAAGTTAACACTTCTTTAAATCATGAAAATAGTTGCTATATTGATCTGCTAGGATGTGAGACCTACTGCTTCCCATTGTATAGAATACTATCCTTGCCAACCCATCAAAAATGTTTTTCTTATTCCAACTTTAAAATGGACAATAATAGTGGACTGATACAAATATGATATAGTTCTGTAATCTATAAAAATGTGAATAAATGATGATGATTATGTGCTGGAATAGTTTGGATAGAAAATCACTAGTAAAACCAGAGTTGAGGAGTATGGAAACCTACTTGTATTTATTTCCACTCTGATCCATGTCAGTGATTAAAATACCTACTTTTATAACACATTTTGGTAAGCTAACATCTTAATAAAATACATCTAGAAATAATAATGTAATAATATTTTGAATATATTTACTTCTAGCTATAATTTTACACAGAATTTTAGAAAAATAGACTGCATTATTAAAATCATTAAGTCACCTTTAAAATGAATATAATAACTAACTGTAATAAATAATACTATATCTTCCAATCAGTTGGGATAAATAAGAGGTTAACCAAAAGTTTGGATCAGCAGATAATTTGAAAGATTGTTTTTTTAATGCTCTAAAATGTTCTTGGGGGATCTGGAAGTTTGGAACATGTGTATATGTAATGTGCCTGCTCTTGTCCCCAATTGAAAGAAACCTTCTTCCTGTCTATGTGACTTTAGAGATATGTGCAATTACAAATGAAGGCTAACTCGGACAGAATTTGCCTGAATTTTCAGGTGAGCCTCAGGATGCATGCAGAGAATTCTGAAATTTGGCTCATAAGAAAACTTATGACCAAATTATTAACTGACCTGTATGCTGTGCCAACTCAAAAGCAAATCCTATAAAATGAGGTTTCAAAATGCAATGGATACATTTCAAAAAAAAATGGATAGGGATTTGGGCAGAGAGAAATCAAATCTTTAAATGGCCTCTGCAGAATTAGTCTGGTCAAGTCAAAAATCTAACAGCAACAGCAGCAACAACAACAAAAAACAATAAAAAATAAAATGAATAAAATTGATGAACATCAGAGGAAATAAGGTCAGTGAAACCCAGTAAATTCCAGTTGCTCCACTCTATATCTATTCCTTTGTAAGTTATTAATTCACTCATTGCTAATATGTATTTGCAATATCAAAATATATAGGCCTGGTCCCTTAGAACAGGAGTTATTTGAACTACATTTGACAGTACTGAAGAACTATTCCTGGTTTTATTCTCTGGAGTAAATCCTGCTAGGCTCAGAGGATAATACATGGTGCTAAGGTTCTAACTGGGGTAGGCCACATAAAAAATTATTGCCTTAATTACCTCCTGTACTATTTCTCCAACCCAAAATCGCATACCTTTATTATTATTCACATGAATTGGGATAGCTTAGAGTGGCAAAAATAATGAATCACACAAGACCCATGTTCCCAGCTGCCTTCTTATTTTAGCTCTCCTATGGAACTGTAGAAAGAAAAAAGACAATGCAGCCTCAGGCATGTTACTAGCACTTTTCAACTTCACTTTTCTGTTTAATTGAATAAAACTAACTCTCCCAGCATGACTTGCTTTCCAGGAATGACTATTTTACTCTCCATGATTTAAATATGTATATGTTCAAATATTCTCTAGGAGTAATAATTCAATATTCTTTTTATTAATTTAGTAAATATAGCTCAAAGTCAAAGACTGGAAAATATAATCTCTCACGCAGCAATTCCCTTAAAAAAAGGCAAGTGTGCTCATGTCAGATAATATAAACTTCCAATGAGAAAGTAGCTGAAAGATGGAGTGATGATCAATTCTTGATGCTCAAGTGATTCATATATCACCTTCCTAAACATATTATGCACCCCATAATGAGCCATAAAAATACTGAAACAACAGCTAATAGACCTGGAGAAGATATTATCAGCAACATGATAGTAGTTGAAGACTGTAACACTCTGCTATCACTACTGTATAAATCAAATAGGCAAAAATTAAATAAGCAAACACTGACATTGAAGGAAGCAATGGAAGAGATGAACCTATCAGATAAGAAAAGAGTCTTTCATCATCAAGAGGAGTTCACATTCTTTTTCAAAACATATGGGGCATTCTCCAGATAGCTGCTACATTCTGGGTCAACAAGTTTTATCTTCATAAACTCAAAAAGATAGAACTTATGTCAATAATTCTCTCAGAGCATGATGCTTTCAAAATGTAAATTAACCACAAAACAAATTAGGGTAAATACTCAAATATTTGTTAAATAAATAACTTACTACTGTGTCAAATCATCATTTCAGGATTTACAGTAAGTACAGAGCATAACTACCATAAATAACAAGAATCAAAATTTCCCCATTTTAGACTAAAAGTATGACATATGAAAATCAATAGGAAAGCATCATTCACATGGAGAAAAATAAAAAGTCTATAAGAACTGTCCTTGAGAAAGGCTAAGTGATGTGCTAACAAAAAACATGTTTAAAGTAGCCAAAAAAGAATTGAGAGACAGTTCAATGGACAGAAGTGGAAATGTATGCCTTGCATATAGGAGACCCTGGTTCAAAATCTGGGCATTTTGTAGTCTCCAAGCACTGCCTGCAGCAAACCTTTCTCCCCAGAATATTGATTAGGGAGTATCTTTTGAATAATACCAAAGAGGGCTGGAGTGATAGTACAGCGGTAGGGCATTTGCCTCTCACGCTGCTGATCTGGGATGAACCCAGGTTCAATTTCCGACATCCCATCTAGTCGGTCCCCCAAGCCCGCCAGGAGCAATTTCTGAGCCCAGAGCCAGAAATAACCCCTGAGCACCACCAGGTTTGGCTCAAAAACAAAAACAAAAACAAAAAAAAAATCAAAAACTAAAATATATGAGAAATGATCAATTACTTCTTGAATTATTCTTCAACATTATCTTAACAGCGACTGCTATCATAATAGTAACTTGGTGTGATAATAACCGGCTCTTCTGTTTTATTTTTTATTTTTGCCAATATTTGGACAATCACTTATTAATTTTATGTTTGGGTATTTCTTTTCTTTTTTTTAATTTTTATTTTGATCATATTGGTATTTTCTTTTACTTATAAAAACATCACAAAGTTCTGGGCAATGCTATAATTCAAAACTTGCTCTATGGTTCCATAGGTTTGTGTGACCTGCTCTGGCGAATAATTTTTGAGAAAAGCGGAAAGATTTGTGGCTGGTTAAATCACATCAAAAGTATGGATTGTCATGATATCAATTCAGTTTAACACGGGCAAAGAAAATATAGCTGAATAAGGAATATTGAAACTGAATAAAGAAACTATTAATTATTCTCTTCCATATTCTAATTATAATCCCAGAGAAGAAATAGTTTGATGTCACATGCTAACTCTGACTTCAACAAAGATCTCAACTCAAGTCAATTGCATATAGCTACAATGTCATTTATTATGGAAAGTTCATAATATAAGAATATAAACATACAATTCAATTAGAGTAAAAACAATGGGTGGGTAAAATGAGTCCCTAAAATGAACTTGGGAGACCAGTATGCAATGAGGTGGTGGTGGCAAGTGAATCCTGGAATTTCTCTTTAGATGCACCTCTATAAGGAGGAGGCTGATGCTTCCTCCAGCAGCACCTCTAGCAACTACTGTAAAATTCATACTAGGCCTGAGAGACCCAAATATATGGAGTCTAAAGTGTTTCACTTTTATTTCTATATTCATAATGCTTTCAGGGGAATTTCTTCTGTTTCTCTTTTAATTTGGACTTGACCTCTCAGCAAAGTTGAGGCTTTAATCTATCCTTCCTTCGCCAAACGTCCACTTACCAATATTTTGTGAACAAGTGATTGCTTTATTTGATCAAAATAAGTCATTTCATTGCAATTATGCCCATTTCCTGATCAATCAGAATCCCTACAATATCAAATTCCTAATCCAATTTCCCAACCAAACCTTTATTGAAATATTTTTAAACACTCTTTCTCCAGATACATTTTATACATTGACTGCTCTTCCACACTGGGACACTGAAAGCTCGCTGTGCCAAATAAGAGGGCACAGAAGGGCAAATAGAGTCTAAAGATAGCAATTATACAACGTAGTTAGGTTGAATATATCATTGAATATATCTGTATATATGTAGAGGGTAAGAGAGAGGAAGTAAAAAAGGTTCTTTCTACTTGTAAATAACAATCTGGTAATTTTTATTGCTTCTTAAACTAGTTGCAATATATTTTTAGAGTATATTTATCTCTTGCACTTACCAATAAAGACATTTTCCTTAAAAATAAATAATATAATGATTTAAGAAAAAATACAAGTAATGCTAGGATATTATTCACATAAAAAACCTGAAGTTTTATGTTTAGTTTCCATTCAGTTGACTATGAGGCAAACATCTAGGTCCTTGATAATTAATTGTCTTGAGGTCACCTGTTTTCTGCCCAGTGTTTAGAAATACCCAGTTTATGGAAGCTTTTTGGTAACATAAATAAGCATGTTATATCTAAGCAATGCAATCTAGTGGTAGCTACAATAAGAAAATATGTTCATTTGATATACTATTGCCTACCTCTAAGTTTGATGTTTGCTAAATAACAAAATTCCAACTAAGTTCAATTTATTTATTTTAATTTTTAAGCCACATCTACCACTGCTCTTCAGGGTTTATTCCTGAATCTGTGCTCAGTGATCATCCCTAGCAGGCTCTGGAGACCATATGGGATTCCTGAGATCAATCTTAGGTCAGCCAAGTGCAAGGCAAGTGCCCTACCTGCTGTACTGTTTCTCTAGCCTCAAATGAGTTCATTTTAAATATTTAATTTACTTAAATAATTTATGAACCAGGTAGTCAGGTGCAATTCATCTTGCAAAAAGAAATACACTTCAAAAATAGTAGTACAGAATAGAAGGTTTTAAAAATCAAAAAGGATAGCTCAAGGTTAACAAAAAAAAAAAAAAAGAAAGAAAGATTACTTCAAGCAAAACCACTCTGTCTTAAAGGCAAGCAGAATTTTTTTTTTCATAACTTCCATAATTAGTGCTGACCAGGGAACTCCAGCTTAATTAGTTTAAATTTTCATTTATGTGAGAGGCTGACATTATAATTAGGTTAGATCTTAAATTTTGCCGGGGTTTTGTCTGAATAATTTTATTTTGGACCTTTCTTTTTTTCAACATGAGTAACATTTCTAGTGTATTTTTATTTTTATAAAATTTTAAGTTATTTTTATAATATTATGAAAATTGACAGTGATTTAATTTTTATTTCAGTTTTCTTTGTAGAATCCACCAAATTCATAAGTGAAGAAGTGGTAGAAGATAGGAGATTGGAGATAGAATATAAGGGCTAAGATGTTTGTCTTGGAAGTGGAAGACACTGAACACCTTCAAGAATGATTGCCAAGCACAGAGCCAGGAGTAGCACCTGAACACTACTGAGTATGGCCCAAAAACCCAAAATAAGAAAAAATATTAGAAATCAAAGAAAAATTTAGATTGCATCAATAAATGAGCCCCTAATTTATTTAAATGTTTATACAAAACTAAATGTAGGGGCCTGAGTGGTGGCGAAAATGTTAAGGTGTTTGCCTCGCATACGCTAATCTAGGATGGACCTTGGTTTGATCCCCCAGTGTCCCATATGGTCCCCCAGGTCAGGAGCAATTTCTGAGCACATAGCCAGGAGAAACTCCTGAGCATAACTGGGTGTGGCCCAGGAACATAGGACAAAGCAAGAAAAAGGAAAAGAAAAAAAGTAAATGTATACATTTATTTATATAATTTAGTATATATTCAGCAACGTACTAAATTGTATACAAAATTATCTAGCAATTGTACTAAATTAGCCTCACCAGGAAGAAAACTGAAAAATTGGCGTAGTCATTTGGAATTGAGCCGAAAATCAATTTTCCTGAAAGGGTCAGTCTGATCTAAATGCTGTATTAAAGTAACACAAGCATGAAGTGTGGCTAAATCATAAGAGTCATTCTAAACAGTCTGTAGAACACAACATAATGGCAGAGAAAGTAGAGCTGAGAAATAAATTACATTTACTCCTTGTTTGCAATTTCTCTGAATTATAACCCCACACAAGGACAACTACCTGATGGAAATCAAGGGAGTGAGACAGTAATTGCTATAACTTAGAATCAAAACCAATTCAGTTAAAGGTCTATTTTAGGCTACTTAAATATTTTAACACTAAGGGAAATTAGTTATTAAGGAATCAAAGCAATTGTTAAGAGACCTGGGATATAGCTTGAAGGATTGGAATGCAAGCTTTGCATATTGGAATTCCTATTAATTCACTAAGACCACATGCACCCTTAAGTATTGCTTGGGAATGACCTCCAAACAATAAGACAGGATAGTTCCTACTCACCACTAAGTTTGCACCTAAAAAGTGCAAACATTTGGAAAAACTGCTTTGAAAAAAATGAATTACAAATAAAACTTATAACTACCCTACTTTGTTCTCCCAATACCATGTATTCTATTAAAATAATCAATATGCATATTGATTATATGGAAAATCTATTAATATGTAACTTAAAATAATTTTAAAATAAGTTATTAAAACCAAAGCATATAACCTAAGTATAAATAAATTGGATGAAAAATGGAGCAGGCTTTAACCCAAAGCAAATAGAAGACTTATATAATAAAAAAAAAACTTTACTAAAATAATATAAATATTGTACATACATTGTTTGCATTATTTAAAATATATTAAAATACCTTTGATGGCCTAAATTAATGAAATAAAAAAGCAAGGAATAAAGTATACAAATATTATGACATACAGAGAATATTCTTTTCATGACTATCAATGCTTATAATCATGAAAATAAATTTCAGAGAGGAAAAACTACATTTAAAAATAAAAGCCCTCCTATATACTGCTTTATATTATCTCAATTCTATGATATCCTTGGGGGAAATAAAGAAAGTGTAGAGGCAATAAAAAATTAGGATTATGGGGCCGGGGCTGTGGCACAAGCAGTAAGGCATCTGGCTACCTTGCCCGCACTAGCCTAGGACAGACAGATCCCCCAGTGTCCTATATGGTCCCCCAAGCCAGGAGTGATTTCTGAGCGCATAGCCTGGAGTAACCCCTGAGCCTCACCGGGTGTGGCCGAAAAAAAATTAGCATTAGTATCTGCCAAGCCTTAGCATGGAAGAGAATTTGAATTTGTGAAGCACAGAATATTTTTAGACCATTATATCTTTTGTAGATCTAACCTCATATGATATACAAAACATAGAGAAAGCTCAATGGTAAATAGAGACTTTGGGGGATCATGATGTGTCTGTGTAGCACCATTTGTCATTTGTAATCAACTCTCTACTCTGATGGGGGTATTAGTAATGGGCCTATATGGAATAGTAACTCTAAAAGGAACATTTGTTCCTTTCTCCTCTCTCTTACTGTGAACCTGAATCTGCTCTGAAGTCCAACAAAGCCAGATAGGTAAAATAGGAGTTAAAGCATTTGCCTCACATCTTGCAGAGTCTGCCAGCATCCTGTGGTGCTCCAAGCATTACCAAAAATCGCTGATGAGCCCTGAGCATTGCCAGGTGTGAACTTAAAGCAAAAATAAAATAAAACAATAAAATTTATCCAAAGTGCTTAAGAGGGTAATCTTAGTTAAGCACCAATTAGTCTCAAGAGCTAGACATTATTTTAGCTCTTTAGATGAAAGACTGGGGTACAGATGTATTGCATAGTTGACCTAGCTGATGCATGAGCTAAGAAGACAAATGACAGTCAGAAAGAGCCTCTTCAAGACTCTGTGTTGGATGTTCACTGTGAAATTTTTCCCAAAGGCCTGGCAGATGGAACCCCCTTAGAGCCATTTGTTCCAGAGCACTTTATAGAACAATTGTTCCAGGGATTGTCCTAGAGTCTGATAGCCAGAGACACCACCACACCAGAGATGGGAAAGGACAGCACAAATAGAGGCATTGTCCCCGCTGGAGCTCTGGTTAAAGAAGAAAATACCTGCCTAAACTGTTTCTCCAGGGGCACTCTTAAACCTATTGTTCTTGCTTATCTTTTCCCCAGTGCTTCAGTTACCCCTAGGACTATGTCATGTTACTTTTCAGATATTCCCATCCCTCTTTTGATCATATAACAATGCTTATATAAGCTGTTGTTGGAAGAGAATAAACTTCTGGATATAGGGTGGGTAGGGGGCATTCTTTCCTGGCCATGAACTGGGGGAAGATCCTAGGTGCCCAAATGCACCTAGGAAGAGGAAGTTGAATGATAGGGTCGGCACAACTACTACTTCAAACTCCTTTCCAAAGGGAGCAGAGAGAGAAGTTCAAAGAATCCACATGGAATTGAAACTAGATTCAACTAGTTCTCTTCAACAATGTGAACATTTTCCTAACTACTTTTCCTAATTACTACATTTCCTAACTACTTTTATCATTTAACTGTGTATCCATCAGGTCTAATATTTTATATATCTTAAAAGTTTAAGTAGATATTTAGACTAAGTGTTCACCCTGGAAGTCTACATTCATAAAAGAGAAAGTTTTTATTTATTTGGGGCTTGACTGATATATATTGCTTTAATATAAATGAATGATTCTTGTTTGTAACAACCGAGTCAGCAAATAAAATTGTGTCTTTTCTCTAGTGAATGAACCTGGGACTTTATATATATTTGATCTTAGAATATTTTCCTAATGCAATTGAAATTTAGTGCAGAAGTAGATAGGCTTATTTGGATCATCAATGCCCATTTTAGTAGCTATATTTTCATGGTCAAAAGTTCTAACATCAGGGGCCGGGCGGTGGCGCTGGAGGTAAGGTGCCTGCCTTGCCTGCGCTAGCCTTGGAAGGACCGCGGTTTGATCCCCCGGCATCCCATATGGTCCCCCAAGCCAGGAGCGACTTCTGAGCGCATAGCCAGGAGTAACCCCTGAGCGTCACCGGGTGTGGCCCCCCCCCCAAAAAAAACAAAAAAACAAAAGTTCTAACATCAGCATAAACTGAGGTACATATACACAATGGAATATTATGCAGCTGTCAGGAGAGATGAAGTCATGAAATTTTCCTATACATGAATGTACATGGAATCTGTTATGCTGAGTGAAATAAGTCAGATAGAGAGAGAGAGAGAGAGAGAGAGAGAGAGAGAGAGAGAGAGAGAGAGATGCAGAATGGTCTCACTCATCTATGGGTTTTAAGAAAAATGAAAGACATTCTTGCAATAATAATTTTCAGACACAAAAGAGAGAAGGGCTGGAAGTTACAGCTCACCTCATGAAGCTCACCACAAACAGGGATGAGTTTAGTTAGAGAAATAACTACATTGTGAACTATCCTAATAATGAGAATGTATGAGGGAAATAGAAGGCCTATCTAGAGTACAGGCTGTGGTTGGGTGGGGAGTAGGGAGACTTGGGACATTGGTGATGGGAATGTTGCACTGGTGATGGGTGGTGTTCTTTGCATGACTGAAACCCAAACAACACAATAATGTATGTAATCAAGGTGTTCAAATAATATATATATATAATAGAAATCTTACAAATAGAAATAAATGCCCTCTCTCAGATTCAAAAATAAAATCCTTTGTAGAATCATGGATTTTCAGTATAGAATAAACTTTACTTTCTATTTACTTGTTAAAAAAAATGTTCTAACACTAATTTTATTCAGTTGTTGCACAGATTCTTGGTAATGGGTTTTAAAAAAAGACTTAAGCAATCTCTGGCTAACTTAAAAGGGCATCACTTTACTTGGGTAGATGGAATGTGGTGAAGAGTTATTTTAGATTTATAAAAGCAACAAAAAATAAAACACCACCAACTCAATAGTATTCTCATTTCCTGGAACTAGAGACATAGATTAGAAACATGTTCTTCTTTATCAGGGTTAAAATATCTTTTTCCTAAAGGAAGTATTCGTATCGCAGTGAAATTCCCCATTCCCTTAGATACCTATGGGAAAGAGCTGCTAAATATTGCATTTGTTTTGGCTCAAAGACAAATCTGTGGGTAATCTGAATCTCATCAGTTTCACAATTCTCTGTAGATTACTTCTGTTTTTCTCAGCACATTTTCTTTGAACATAATGGAAATTTGGGTTTAAAAAAAGTGTTTATATTTTTACCAGTAAAATGATGTTATCTGAAGAACCAATCTGTGGTGTTCGGGTACTTTGTTTGACTTTTGGACCATTTTACGACAGAGCATGAATCAAGCTGCAACATTTGGGCTGTTTCATAGCTCATTCTAGGGGAGTTTGTTCAAACCACGGGGTGATTGGATACCTTACAAATTTCAAAAACAAGTTATCTTGGGGCAATATTTGAGTGTGGTTAAATACCAGAAAACCATCTTCTTTATGCCAACTAAAGATCACCAGGGATCTATGTGGTCCATTTTTGTGGTTCAGTAGAAAAGGAATGAACATTGACAAAAACATCCCATATTTTGAATGTACATTTTTTACACTCTTCTTCAAACCACTTTTTTTCTTATCTTCTTTCTGTTCATGTATTTGGGCATTTTAAATTTTTCCTGTTTTTCCTGCTATAATTAAACATAATGTTAAACAGTCCATTGTTTATGCATGTGATTATAGATCATGAGAGAAAAAGGTTATATAGACATTTAAAACTTTTATGAAATTGGATACTGTTTAAAGATTATTCTGCCAATAAGAATATTTATTCTGGACTCTGAGGAAAAGGTTTCAAGTGCCTGACAAAGAAAGCAAACAATAGATTAGGAGTATCAGAGTAAAGAAGCAGGTAAACTAATGAAGTCAGACTCTAAAGATATGAATGACAGGAAAGAAAGACACACAGAGGCATCAGCCATTGAATATCACATGCTAAGAAATGCTGCTTTACTACATCGCATCATTTCCTCAGTGACTTTCAGACAGTCTATCTACACCTAAGAACCAGCACCAGTCTGGTAACCAGATTTTGAAAACTTTAACCATTTACCATAGCTGCAAATTTTCTCTGTCTCCATTTGTCTATCTTTCTATTTATCTATCTCTCTATAATTGATGCATCAATTTGCTTCATTTTTGTCTCTTCAGAGGAAACCAGTTTTGGAAGAGGAAGGGCCTAAACTATATATTTGGTCACAAATATGTAACTTACCTATGGTAACTTCTCCTTTTTTATGTCCACCTTTCTAATGGTGATTATATTGCCTGATATATATTATCAGGTGCAAGATAATAATCCTGTGCCCATCTGAGTAATTCCGAGATTGTGCAAATAATCAAATAAACATGTGGTAGATTTATTAAAAATATATAGTAAAAAGACAATTATTAAATTTATACTTTTTGTACACATGGAATTGACCCTTCAAAGTTGTTACATGTCTGTCATCTTTAAAGAGAAGAAGAAGAAGAGGGAAGAAGACATTGTAGGTCAGTTAAAAAAAAGTTAATAACAACCAAAAAAGCAGTTAAACAGAGGTCCAGTCTCCACTGACTCTACCCTCCCTGGGAAATAAATTTAAGAGATATGTTTCCATAAAATTATATTTTTAAAGGCAACCTGTTTTGTTTTCAGATTCCTTCCTATAGAATTAATCTTTTTCCAAAGATTTAATTTCAGGGGTTAGATTTTTGGTCACCTATAATACATAGCTACTAAATAAGCTTTTGGTAAATAAAATAGGCTACTAACTAGGTTGTTACAAGGCAAAGATGTGTTAAAGTATTATCTGATGGACTTTTCCTGATTAAGTAACTTAGATGGGTAGATATGTCTAAAACCAAATAAGTAGATAAGTAGAGTCTGGCGTCCTGGCTCTTAGAGCAATGCTTTCTGTGAGATAGTGAACAATAAATTTGGTCCACAACTGAGTGTTCATAGAATTCTGTCGAAGTGAGGGAAGCAAGAGAATTTGGTTCTATATCCAGCTATTCCTTTTTAGAGAAACATATATAGAAACAACTTACCATTAGCTTGTGGAATGTTGACACCCACCATCACAAAATAATGCTAACTCTAAACGTTTTTCTTTGTATTTCGTTTGTTGGCTTTCTGTTTTGGTGTGTTTTTTATTTTTAAGACTGAATTTCAAATCTCAAATATTAACCACCTCTAAATGAAATCAATACACTACTTAAAGTTATGAGTTTTATTGATTCCAATCCACCATCTCTTGCATATATACATATACACACATCCAGTTTTTTGTCTAGTAGACTCAATTTTAATAGTGTACATAGTATACTAAATTTGATATGTTTTAACTGCTTATCAACTTTAAATAATGCAATTAGCTTATAGTTGTAACTGTTCTTTTCATTTTATTATTATATAATATGAATAGGCCAAAACGTATCACCATTCTCCTATCCATAAATGTTTATTTTCAATATTACTTTTTATTCACTACATTTGTTATATTATGTCCTTTTTACAAAAATAAAATTTTATTTCTATCAGATTCTGTTTACATGCATCTACTGCTTTTACTTCCTTTGTTCTTATTATTTGTTTATTTTTTTGTTTTGGAGTCATACCACCCAATGATGCTGTGGTCAAAGTGGGCCTAGTGGGCCGGAGTGATAACACAGGGGTAGGGCATTTGCCTTGCACGTGGCTGGCCCAGGATAAACCTGGGTTCGATCCCCGTGTCCCGTATGGTTCCTCAAACCAGGAGTGATTTCTCAGTGCATATCCAGGAGTAACCCCTGAGTGTCACCAGGTGTGGCCCAAAAACAAACAAACAAAATTAAAACCGAAGTGGGAGGCCGGAGAGATAGAACATCGGTAAGGCATTTGCCTTGCGTGCAAAAGGATGGTGGTTCGAATCCCAGCATTCCATATAGTCCACCAAGCCTGCCCGGGGTGATTTCTGAGCATAGAGCCTGGTGTGACCCAAAAACAAAAACAAACAAACAAAAAAAAGTGGGCCTAGTTCCAGTTCATCCTGGGCATGCATTCAGCCCATTGAGCTTTCTTTCTCTCTCATGAGTACTTTGATTTCTTTCGGTTGCATTTTTAATAGTAGAAAATATTTAAAAATTAAAATTAAAAATGAATCTCTATTTAATTGTTATTTTCCACACCAAACACAGTTCAGTAGTCTGAACTTCCCAAGGGATAAAGATGTCGTCAGTTAATAGAAGGGTCCTAGAAAGTGTCTTAATTTTCTACTTATTTTATTTTCCTGACCGCGGCCCCAGCCTGGCACTCTTACCATTGATGGCTTTTATTTTGGGCTTATCCCATACTACAAAAGAATCTAAAAGATAAGTACTCAAAGATCTACTTTTTTTTTTTTTTTTTGGCTTTTGGGCCACACCCGTTGGTGCTCAGGGGTTACTCCTGGCTGTCTGCTCAGAAATAGCTCCTGGCAGGCACGGGGGACCATATGGGACACCGGGATTCGAACCAACCACCTTAGGTCCTGGATCAGCTGCTTGCAAGGCAAACACCACTGTGCTATCTCTCCGGGCCCCAAAGATCTACTTTTAAAAGTGTAACTATATATTATTATTATTATTTTGACAAACATGAGCTTTCACTCTAAAATTTTCAAAATGTGGATAATCTAATAATACTCATTTGACTTGGTATAGACTGCAGTGAGTATATAATGTTCTTTTTCTTATCCTCAAATTGGAAGCTCATTTTAGTGTCTAAATTAAATAACTACCATATCAAAGAAGATGGAAAATGTCTGTTTACTTATTTACTGTGATAGTTAAGTGGTTTGCTTCATAAATGCCAAATCAAGAGAAACAGTTGCTTATAGAGAGCATTCCTAGGTCACATAAACAATCTGTGCTGCATTTTGTGCTGGGCAAGCTACAATAGAAGTCTACTGGCAACATTTTTATAAACAATACATGTCAAAGATTCCAAAAGCCATATTATTAATTTTCTGCCCCCAATTCCTTAACTAAAGTGCTCTTCAGATTATAGTTCATGTTTGTTTAATGCCTGCTAACATGGAAATATTTTTGCTTTATTCACCATAAATGTTTGGTATCTATTTAGCTAGCTAACTTTGTTTTACTTTGTCTAATAAGATAATGGCACCATGTATTTTATAGTATAGATTAATAGGAATAATAATAAAAATAAGGCATTGACATGTTGTCAGAGTACATAAAGAATTAAAGTAAATATTAAGTTAATTAGTATCTGCTTCCCCAAAATTCTAGAGGTGGCTGGCTACCCACCTCTAGACAGAGCCTGCTCATTGGAATCCCTAGAACTGGAGCAATCTAGAAATGAGTATTTCTAGGGCACCATGAATACTAGGTGGAAGCTCTGAGACTCTATTTCGTGGCCCAAGGAGAGTACTGAAACTATTGATGTTCACCATATGTGCAACCCAGTAGAATAATGTGGGAAGAACTACCACTAAATTGTGCAACCCCTTGTGAACACCTCAAGCACACATGTGGACCCCACAACACACATGTAGACTCCACAACCCAGTGTGTAAAATCCCGAGTCATCACCACAAAGGGAAAGATGAAAAGCATAGCAACTATATATTCCAAATGAAAAACCCTTTATTGGGAAGTAGTCATTGGATATCATGAATTATATTATCATAGGAGACAATGCCAAATGTTAAAGCTCAGGGAGAACAATATTCACGGTTCAGATTTATTTAACTCTTTAAATACATTTAGTCATCAAAAAACTCACAAAATGCAAGGTATAGCTACCTCTCATTCAAGTTCCTGTATGGAGTAGAAGCTGAGTTCCAGGAAGGAGCATGCTAGGTCAAATTTTATTTTATTACTAAAGAGTCAAAAATCAGAAACTATTTAAGATCCAGCAACATGAAGATATTTTTAAATAATAAATATTAATCCAAGACTCCATTCCCAAGCATGAAAAGTTATGAGCAAAAAAAAAATGAAAATTAAAAACCAAATATCAGAGCTCAAATACAAGATAGTAATTGATTTAGCTTGGCTAAAATTAAATTTTGCAATTAAAGCCAAATTTCAAAGTATGTTTCATTATTTTCTCCTTATTAAATCAAGATTACAACCCCTATATGCAATGTGGAGAAGAGAAAATTTTCTCAAAATTTGAATAGAGCCATTGACTTAGCTATCCCAGCATCTTCATTGCTTTTCTAAGATAACAGTGAGAGATGCTGGTGAGTGTCATGTAGGGTCTCCAAATTCCCAAGCATTGCTTTACTGAATGGCCTTATTACCACACCTTAGAAAGGAGTGATTTTTAATGGTTGATTTAATTATTCCTTTTATTATTGTTCAATATCACTAACATAATACTTTTAAATCAAAGAGTTATGTGTTAATTTATTCAGATGTCCATGTGTTCTTTCAGTAACTTAGAATACTTACAGAAAGTATAATATAAGTATTCTAATACCTAATATTCTACTCTTAGTACCAATCCCATGTGAAATAAAAGTATTGCTCTGTAACTGTCTGCACAATATGAGTGCTAAAGTTTTCTACTTTATTTTCATTCTAATCATATTGATAAGGGTGGCTACTGTCTTAAGTAAAGGAAGTGAAGATTAAGAGGTTAATTTAATACATGTATTACACAATGGAACCTGTGGTCCCCGTCTCCATGTTATTATTTTTCAGTTGAATATGGTATGAACAAGTCAGAAATCTAGTTCTCAAAGGACTCATGTGAACATAATTAAAAATGCTTAAGAAGCTACAGAATACAAAGTTAAATAGTAAACATGAACTCTTATGCAAAGTAGTAAATGGCATTGTAACAATAATCTGAATTATAATGTCGTTCAATTAAAAATATACACTTTCTAGTCAAAATTTTTTTTTACTTTTACTCAATTTATTTTCTGTTGTTACTGTTGTTGTAATTGTCATTGCATGGCAAGCCAATAGAAAGACCCACTTGAGAATTCCAGGTTACACATAATAGTATCAACAAATAAGTTAGCTTTGTATTTTGCTCCCCAAATCATTCATAATTATAAAATATGAAGATGATGGGAAAACAATCTAATTATTTTGTCATAAAAATATAATTTAAATGAATTTTACATATATATGGATGAATGATATTTACATATCATTTATATATTTATATAATTTATTTTTTACCATGATTACAAACATGTGTTTTTGTCTTTTCTCATTTTTTGATGAAGTTAGATAATTTTTTTATATTTTTTTATTTATTTTATTTTATTTTATTTTTTTAAAAAGACCCTTCACCAGTGCAACATTCCTATCACCAATGTCCCAAGTGTCCCTCCTCCCCACTCCACACTGCCTGTACTCTAGATAGGCTTTCTACTTCTCTCAGTAGGTCACATTTTGTTATGATGGTTCTCAGTGTAATTATTTCTGTGATGCACCCATCACTCTCTGATGGTGGTAATTTAAATTATTTATATAATTTAAATAAAATTTACATATATATATATAATATCTCTCCTTGAATTGCTGTACCAAAACGAAGGGTAAGGGCAATGAAAGCAAAAACTAGACTAAAAGTCATAGAAAACATGAAATGCGTCCTAAAATAACCATCTCAAAGGATCTTTAAATAAAGAACAAAATTGTTTTCAGACAAGCTTAGTGACAGTGCTGTTGAGGAACAGAGATGAATTTGACATATCTCAAAATGCAAAGAAAGAATTTGCGGAACTCAGAGAAGACCATTGATTCAAAGTTCAATTAGCATGCCATAGACCTGTGACACCAATTGATTCAATTTGTAGTTTTTACAGCAATGTTTGGCACAAAATGAATGGCCCATTGCCCAGAAGTGGATGCTTCCTGTGGTGAGAGGGACAGCACATGACCTTCTTCCTTTCTTTTTATCAGGTATACTCAGTGTCTCACTAGCGGTCAGTTTCTCAATGAGTAAATAAGGCCTGTTTCTTGACATGCATTCCACAGCAAACCAGATATGAGGAGAAAGAAAGTCAAATGTACCAAAAGGCAATTTTAGAAGTCCAAGAAACCACTGGAAAATGGGGGGTTGGGTAGAAGTGTCTTTTGTCGAAAAGGCAATACATGTATTGCTCAATGTTCTTTCTCTATAAACATCCTTAGGATAAAGGCATGACAATCCACTCCAATAGACCACACTAGCAATTTTTAAACAAATATATTGGGATTTTGTGGTCTAAGACATTATTTTGTGGTGTCATCTGTGTGTTTTTTAAAATCTTGTGTTTCTTTTGGTTAATCTTCCTTCCCCTTGGGAAGCAAAATGTTCTGCAATAACAAACACTGTCTGTGGTAAGTCCCTAAAACTCCAGTACAACAGATTGCAAAGCCTGCTGTCCATTCTAAATATGTGTGCATTGTTTCTCTCCAGTGCTGGTTGTGTTCATATCTCCAATTTTGTCTTCCATCTGTGTCACTTTTCTTTGGTCACCAATCACTTCTTTCAAAAAAATACTTGCCCATGCAAAGGAAATTCATTTTCAAATGATAGTTATGAACCTGGTTGCCTTAGAGAAATTGGAATTGCAACAAAATTGCAATATTATAGAAAGAATATGAATGGTACTAAAGCTATATCTTTTTCTTGATGTTTTCTCATGCCCAAGTCTGTGTATACTTAATTATAAAATTTTGGAGAAGGCAAGATTGACCCACACTTAGCAGTGCTTAAACTCTGTGCTCAGGAATGACCTCTGATTGTGTTCAGGTGACTGTATACAGCATCTCAGATTCAAATTGAGATCACTTACATATAGGACAAGTAACTTATCTCCTATAGTAATCTCGTCTGTCTGTAATATTTTAACTAAAAATATCTAGAGATAAAAACATGTTTGAATGTTGTATGTTTTGTGCTTACTGGTCAGATTTTATTGTAATTTTAGTAGAAGGAATCCACAAATGAGAATACAGAACCCAATAAACTCAAATTCATTCAGAGAAGCCACTCTAAATGTTCTTTTAAAGTTTCATAATACCTATACAATGAAAGAATAATTCAGTTTGAGAAGCAATTGGAAAGAAAAGAGATACATTATAAAGCACTTATTTTCCCCAAGGCTGGTTTTGATTTATGCCTATTCCATCATAATTATTGATACTGTTTCTAACATTTTCTATCCATTATGGTTTTGAAGACAATAATTTTATTATTCTAACACTAAAAAAAACTAAAGGGCACATTACTCTACCTAAAGATAGCATTTGGTTGGTTTTAGCCAATTATTCCAACCAATTGCTTTTTATGTAGAAATAAAGATCTATACTTTTTCCAAAGGAGCAAAAACCCCAATATTTAATGTCAACTCATTTTTTTAAAAATTGATTTGATAAGACAAAATTTGTTTTAATGGCCTATTTCTCTATGGATTACCCATTTTTGACTTCTTTTTAGTCTAGAACTTCTTTATTTGGAGGGTTTTAATAATGTTATTTTTCTACATATTTTTATCATTTGGAAAGCCTGGCTCCTCATACATATTCATATCTATACTGTGGTTTAAGTTAACCTGGTCCTATCTGAAGCCTTTAAAGAGAGCAACTATTAGAAGTTATAAATATTGATGAAGATATTGGAAGCAAAAATGAATGAAAATTCTACTTAAATAATCCAACTTGCTTCCCTTTGTATTTATCCTCTTTATATTGCTATTAGTCTCCTAATACTATTCCCTGAGCTACTACTATGACCCAGAATCTGATCTAATCCCCATATCTACACTTTCATGGTCTTTGTCATCAAAATCAAGAAATGTGATTGATATTATTTTCCCAATTTTAATAAAATTTAGCAAAGGTAAAAATAGTTATGGTATTTGATAAATATTCCAGTTGATAAGTGAAAAATCATACATAAATCTTTCTATTCTCAATTTCCTTTTTTTCCTACTGTGTTCACATCCTCTGCTGAGCAAAAATAAACAGCTTCACCACTTATATTTTGTCTAATACAAATATTAAGTTGTGAATTATAATGTAGCTTGATAAAAAATATTTATGCATGGTCAATCAACTCAAGCGATAGAAAAATGACCATGAGCTTTACTTACTAAAATTGAAGTAGGTGAGTGGTTCTAGAACTTTTCCTATATATGGATGTACATGGAATCTATTATGCTGAGCGAAATAAGTCAGAGAGAGAGAGAGAGAGAGAGAGAGATGCAGAATGGTCTCACTCTTCTATGGGTTTTAAGAAAAATGAAAGACACTCTTGCAATAATTTTCAGAGACAAAAGAGAGGAGGGCAGGAAGTTCCAGCTCACGACATTAAGCTCACCACAAAGAGTGATGAGTTTAGTTAGAAAAATAACTACATTGAGAACCATCCTAGCAAAGAGAATATATGAGGGAAATAGAAAGCCTGAGTAGAGTACAGGCAGGGGTGGGGTGAGGAGGAGGGAGATTTGGGACAGTGGTGATGGGAATGTTGCACTGGTGATGGGGGTGTTCTTTGCATGACTGAAACCAACCACAATCATGTTTGTAATCAAGGTGTTTAAATAAAATATTTTTTAAAAATCGCATTGTTTTCTATGCAACTGGGCATTTATAGTCTATTGACTAAGCTTGTTATCTCCTAAAATTGAAGAAATGGGAATTCTTATACAAGTTTTGTAATTGTTGTTTATTTTGTTTTGAGGGTCTGCTATTGTGGAAAACCTAAAAGGGTGTGAGAGGAAGAGTGCTGTGGGAAGCCTAGGCAAAATTAGATATATAGGGGAAATCTAGTCTCCTACATTTTTTTTTTTGGTTTTTGGGCCACACCCGATGGTGCTCAGGGGTTACTCCTGGCTGTCTGCTCAGAAATAGCTCCTGGCAGGCACGGGGGACCATATGGGACACCAGGATTCAAACCAACCACCGTTGGTCCTGGATCGGCTGCTTGCAGCTGTGCTATCTCTCCGGGCCCAGTCTCCTACATTTTTAAGTTGTAAATTTGACTTACAAATTTGTAAGTTTACAAATTTGTAAATTTGATTACATATATTAAAAAAATAGGGTTGGACTGTTGCACTCGAGCCTCATTCTTTTGTGGATATAGACTTGCAAGAAATGCAGAAGGAAGGTGGTTCGAATCCCGGCACACCATATGACACCCCCCCCCCCCGCCCCAGCCTACCAGGAGCGATTGCTGAGCTTAGAGCCAGTAGTAACCCCTGAGCACTGCCGAGTGAGACCCAAAAAAACAAAAAAATTTAAAAAATATGAATCCCAGTCCTTCTCAGCAAGTCACTACATAATCAGTCATTGCGGGGGGGGGGGGGGAGTTTCCAACTAAAGGGGGGGGGAACTTGATGTTACAGGTTATCATGAAATAGAAATGAGGAAAAATTATTCTCTATTTATGATCATCTTATTTTATATATTTTTGGTTTTAGTTTCTCTTTTTGTTTGTTTACTAACCTGATTGTGTTCAGGGCTTACTCCTGGCTCTGTGCACAGGGAACAATTCTGGTGCTACCCAGGGAACCATCTGTGATAGAACCAGGTCAACTCAAGCAAGGGAAATACCCTACTCACTCTCCTAGCTCTCTCTGTTTTATATCATTTTAATTTAAACAATCATAGCTATTGTTATCTTTCATCTGCAAGGTTGTCTATTCTTTTTGAATAAGTATTTTTTGAAGTTTTCTGACATCTTACTGCCTTATTGTTCCTCATGTCTAAATCTTCCTCTTCCTTCATCTACTTGCTCCCCCAGGAAATACATCAGAGCTAAACAATGGGTAGAGTTTACAGACTATTTGTCTTTCCTATTAAACAATGTTTATTACAAAACACTCTAATAGCAATACACTACCATTTTTGTTTTGTTTTTCGGTAACACCGGTGACACTCAGGGGTTACTCTTGGCTACACGCTCAGAAATTGCTCTTAGCTTGGGGGACCATATGAGACGCTGGGGGATCAAACCGAGGTCGATCCTAGGCTAGCTTGAGCAAGGCAGACGCCTTACCGCTGTGCCACCGCTCCAGCCCCAGCACGCTACCATTTTTTTTAAAAAATCCTGGGAGATTTTTTTGTACTCAACTATGTTTCATTACATAGGAAACTAAAACATTGAAACATTGAAAATTGCTAATCACACACACACACACATCTATACATAAATGCATTCTTCAATTCTGGGCTGGAGAGTGAATGCATGTATCTGCTTTGGCTAATGCAGCTTTGATGTCTGGCACCATCTGTGATCCTTGGAACATTTGCAAGGAATACTCCTAGGAAACAGCCCCATTAACATCTCCAGGTATGACCCAAAATCAGCAAAAGAAAAAAATTCAACTTTTTATTGCATGAAAACTGTTTCTTAAAAAATATTATCACATTGGACCAGAAAAATAGTATAGCAGTAGGGCAATTTTCTTGCACATGGCTGAGCCAAGTTCAATCATTGGCATCCCGTAGGTCCCACAAATTTGCAAGGAATCATTTCTGAGGGCAGAGCCAGCTGGGTTTTCCCCACATAAAATGTTAACACTAAAATATCCATGTGCATATTTTACTGCTATAAATATAAAAGGTAGGGGCCGGAGAGATAGCATGAAGGTAGGGCATTTGCCTTGCATGCAGAAGGATAGTGGTTTGAATCCCAGCATCCCATATGGTCCCCCGAGCCTGCCAGGAGCGATTTCTGAGCATAGAGTCAGGAGTGATACCTGAACACTGCCAGGTGTGACCCAAAAACCAAAAATAGATAAATAAAAATAAAAGGTAACATTATAGAACCTTTATGATAAATAAATGTATTTGTTGTTTTGTTTTCTTTCACATATATTATCTTACCTAAATGATATTTTAAAGGTGCCTGAAAGTGTTATTACCATAATCATAAGCTTTTTAAGTTTAGAAGCCATATATTTTCATTTTGTTGATCACATCTACAGTGCTCAGGGACTATTCACAGCTTAATGCTCAGTTGTGCTTGGAGGTTATGCAGTGCTGGAAACTGAAACCAGGAATCTTGCATCAAAACATTTGCTCCAACCTGTTGGACTTTCTTTTTAGCACTGGAAATTATAGCAACTAAATATTTTTTCTTCAATGTAAGAGCAAGGAAGCCAAAGGTCAATAAAATGTGTTTTGCTATATTTTGACAAGCAACCAAAAAAAATGAGACAATTCATTTTGCTCCAAAATATTTGAAATCTTCACATTGTCACCAACTGCCCTAATTACAGTAACCTTTTGAACTAGAGACCATCTTGTGACTATAGGAGATGAGGCAGCTACTGTGCAGATCTGAAGGTCTATATTTGGTAGCACAGATAAAACCAATGCACTTTTATAAAAAGTGTCCGGAAAGAGCCTCTCAGTGGGAGAGTCACTTTTTTGACAATGCACAAAGGGCAGAAGCATTTTTCTGATGTTATTCATTTGTGGGATGCAGAATTCTAACAGGATCTTTCCTTGCTTAATGAGCTATGCAGATATTTTAGTTCTCGTTAAATATACCCAGGGTCTCAAAGATCATCTTATTTAAATATTTTAAGCCCAATCAACAAATGAAGGCTAAAATATTTTTAAAATATTATATCCTACTTATAAAGGTCTACAAATATATAGATTTGCTTTTGTGAATGTTTAGTTTAAGATGTCTTGTTCACCAAATGGGCCACTATGTAAATCAGAGAACTTCCTATAAAATTTAGGAAGAAAATTATTTGTGTATTGTAACCTGAACACATCTAAATTTCCTCCCCCATTATATATTTGCTATTCAATTATAATTCATACAGTAGTAAGTGTTCAAAGGTCACAGGCACCTTGGTGGTGATGTTGGTGTGCAGAAATTCTGTACCTCAATGATACGAAGTTTAATAATATTATAGCCATAATACCTAAACTATAACTTACAATGTTTTTCAAAGAAGATATGTTCTTTCTTTGTATATGATAAATTTAAAGCACAATTTTTATTTAAAACATGGACTTTGAGGGGTTTTATGTGCGTGTTTAAAATTTAGAGCTAGGAGTTAAAGACCTGAGTATTGATGGGCCTGGCCCATTCTCCCACATTCTCAAAAATATAGTGAAAAACGTAGAAAAGAAATAAAATAAAATTCTCATCCTTTACATTATGCTGAAACTCTAAAACAGGAAGAAATAATTTGCCCTCTCCACACATGAGACCTCAAAATCAATATAATCTGTTTGTCTACTATTTGAAAGAACACAAAAAAGAACCTTTTGTATTATCAATATTAGTATTTCCCCCCCTTTTCATGTAAACTTATGAACATCATGCTTTTCAAATACTGCCTAATAGTATATATTATTCTATAAAATAATTTTACAAAGACTAATTTCTAGATGACCTTCTAAATAAGCACTTTGTAAAGTCCTTACAGGCTACTATTTGAAAGAACACAAAAAAGAACCTTTTGTATTATCAATATTAGTATTTCCCCCCCCCTTTTCATGTAAAGTTGTGAACATCATGCTTTTCAAACACTGCCTAATAGTATATATTATTCTATAAAATAATTTTACAAAGACTAATTTCTAGATGACCATCTAAATAAGCACTTTGTAAAGTCCTTGCAGGCTGATATAGTGGTCATGGAGATTAGTGTTTTGTTTAATTTACACACTCGCAGCTCCAAATGTACTCGAAGTTACTATTTTTTATCCTTCCAACTTAATTGAGAGAAACTAGAAGCCACTCCTGGTGAAAATACAAATCATGTCTGATGGTCTAATACTCAGAACTACTCAGCGGCATGGTAGGATGGTAGGGTAGGGTCAACATATCTACTAATCTGCCCAGTGTTGTAAATGATCATTTGGTCTACACTGGTAATCTTGTGAGCCATGTGGTGCTAGAGATCATATTTGGTTGTGAGCCATGTGGTGCTAGAGATCATATTTGGTTCTTTGCAAAGCATGTACCTTTGACCTCCCAAATTATTTCCATGGCATCTCAAGTGTCCAACTGGCCAATGCAAGTATGTATGTGAGGAGATGATTAGTATCTACTAAGGAGAAAATTATGTAGTAAAATTTAGGAAAATATTAAATTATTATTTTCCTGAGGTTGTTTGAATATTTTAATATTATTACTTTTCCTTAGTTGTCTCCTCAATAGTTCTTAGGGGCTGGTTGGTTTAATATTTGGGCCTGGAAAAAAGATGATACTGAAGCATACGATGCTGGGGATGGGAGATAGCACATGGGGCCAGCAGTCAAATTTGGGGTCTCATGCATGCAAGGCATACATTTATATTCCTTTCTTTGAGCTATAGAAACTCATCAAGTGTTTTTTATAGTATTTCTATTTGTATGCCTAGTTAGGAAATATATCTCATGTATATATACACATATATATACATATATATGTATATATACACATATACATGTATATATACACATATATATCTCATGTATATGATGGCAGATTTATTTTGTGCTTGGTCACTATTATTTACTCTTTATTTGAGGGGTTATGCTCAGTGATATTTGTGTACTATTTTGATTTAGTAATGTGAGCTCACTTCTACAGTGGCCAGGGCACCACACAGGGCTGATAATTGAATCCCAGTCTCCTGTGTACAAACCTATGTACAAGACTATTGAACTCTCTTTCTAGCCCATGGAAGATTATGTCTGCATGAAAATTATATGAGGTAGAAATTATCAAATTCCATTTATGCGATGCTTCAGCATCATGTTTTTAGGAAGCATATTGAAGTTTCAATTATTTTGCTCCCCAGAGTATGTGATAATCTTTAATCTGTTATAGATTGGTAAAATGATAATAGAACATAAATAGAATGCATAAGAGTAGTGCTTATTGAGACTTGCATCCTTTATTATTACCTTGAAGATAATTAAATTTGTCTTGCTTTTAGTATATAACTCATTAAAGCAGAATAAGTAATGTAATGATTATAATGATTCTAAATTTCTTGTGAAACTGAGCCTAAAATATAGTTTGTAGAGGATTTATTAAATATATGAGTTAGCATAAACTAGGAATTTAATTGATAATAGCAGTTTGAATTATGCCTACTAAATTCTAAAATCATAACCCTCAAAAAATAGCCTTTTAAATATACTCAGCTTTGGGGCTGATAGAGTGCTTGTCTTACCTATGGCCAATCTATGTTCAATTTCCAGCATGTCATATGATCTCTCAAGCCCCACCAAGAGTAATCTCTGAGCAGAAACCAGAAGTAATGCTTTAGCACTCCTGGATATGGCATATATTTATATATTTACATATCCATATATCTAGCATTCCTTGACCTAAAGGTCCTTTCAGCACATGTTTCTTATGCCTGCTTCCCATGATGTATCTCTCCAGTCAGACAAGATTTTCTCAATACTGTGCACCCAGCTGAGACAGTGTTCTGCCAGGGTGTCTGTACTGTAACCAAATTAAGCTTTCTCATTCTATATCTCAAAACGTTGTGCTCTTATCAGGATTATCCATTATATCAACAATGACTTATTGAGCCTTGTTTGACCTCTGTCTCCACAGCCTGTCTCAGTGTTTAAAGTATTATAAGTGCTGAATTACCACATGTTATTTAAAAAAGATATTTTTGGATACATGCTGATGAACAGTTGGTAAGTAATGTATTATGATATTGGAAAATAAATTAAATTAGAAAACTTTATAGCTGACCCTAAAAATTTATTTCTGGTTGCATGCAATTCCTGTGCATTATGTTAAGCCTCTGAATAGAAGTTTCTTCTGATCAGCATCTTCTTAGTTAACAAGTCAACCATTTGGTCACTTGACCTTTTCTGTCCACACACTTTCTCCTATTTGGAACCATGGACTGAATTCAACAGTTACCTTCAACCTTTCTAGAAATGATTCTAAATCTACCTTATTTCCAACCTACTCTATCCTATATGGAACATGGATTTCATATAGGATATGTCGTTCTTTCGTTCTTGCCTTTTGAACCATCAAACTTGGACTATCAACAGTGATTCCTAAACTACTGCAATAAAAGATGAAATACCTATTTAAGAATCCTGCTATCTGAGGGCCCCTTTGACTAAGTATCTCACAGGTAGCATCACTCAGGAGCCTTACCATTTTAATCATCCAATTCTAGCTAATAGAAATTGCAATAATTACTCCAGGTGGGGGACATCAAAGGCTTTGCTTGTTTGAGCTCATCCCAAGCTGTGAGCCAATGAAACTTGATAAATAAATCAGTGAATAGCAGAGACATGGTTTGTTACATACCAATTGTAAATCAATAACAATAAAAAAATGTTACAGATAATACTCATGGCTTTCCAATGGGACATTCATTTTTAAAAATTAAAATCTAGAAAAACTATTTTTTTAATTCTTGTATTGCTTAATTGCTCTTTCTCATTCCTTTCTAACATTGGTGGTCTATCTTAAAGTTCAAAATATTTTTTAACCTGTTTCTTTGATCTTGCCATTGTCTGTAGAAGGAGGCAGAGCAGGTGTTATAATCATCTTCATTATCTGTAAGAAGAAATTGTTCAGAGAAAGCATCCCATTCACCAAGGGCACAGAGGAGCAAAACTCAAGGCCAGAATAATAAGCCATAATCTGTTTTGTGCATAGAGCTGTCTCATAGCCCTCTCTGGCATGAAAAACTACCATCTTTTATACTGATTTAAACAAGGTTATTTTAACCTAAGTTTGCATTTGCCAAATATTAGATTCTGAACTTTTTAAAAAGTAACCTATTATTCAATTTTCTGTCACAGCCTTATTTTATTTTATTTTATTTTTGCTTTGGCTTCATTTTCAATAATGAGTCGAGAGAGGTCACTCTTTATAGTGCTGAAGAGACTGGCAGCTCTAGAAACCAAGTGCTGCCTGGAAAGAAAACACTTTAAGCAAGCCCTTTAAGCTTTCTCCCCAGACCCATTATTATTTCCTTTTAAAAACATCAGAATCAAAGGAGTAGAGCAATATGTAGTTGGTAGGGCACTTGCTCTGTAAGTAGATAATCCAAATTTGATAATTGGCCCCCAGATGCCAGGAGGGTATCCCTGAGTACAGAACCAGCGGTAATCCCTGCCCACTGCCAGTAAGGCCCCAAAACAAGAATAAAAAAGGACCATATTAATTTAAATAAAATTTAGCTTTCTAGTTTCTGACTCATTTTTAAATCAGAATTTATTTAGCAATGATTCTTTGATGTTCATGAGCCTTTGAACCATTTTATATGCCACATAGAACTACTTTTTAATCTTTGAATCATCTAGACACTTCTTGACAGGAAATTCAAAATTACATTTCACACCTTTTGTGTTAGGTTCAAAATGCAGTGTGTTCTAACGAGTGCATTAGTTACTTCTTTTATTGAAGATCATGCTTTATTGCATCCTTTATAAATTGGCTTTTCCCACAAAAGAAGACATTTCTACAATATAAAGTGTATAGCTCCATCAGATTGCTATAGTTCCTAAATAGATTTGATTCACTTACTTGAAAATCTAATGAAATGGCCACCTAAGCTCCGAGGAAGAGAGAAAGGAAGAGAAAAGAGAATAGAGAGAGAAATACTATTATAAATTAATTTTGGAATTACATTGTAGGAAGTTTTAAAACAAACACCAATAGTCAGCAATACTATTTTTAAATTGCTTTTACTTTTGAAAAATCATCCTCAGTTTAATTTGTCAAGAATATATTATGTTGGTGTCCATTTAACTAAACAGCTGTTTCCCATCTACCCTAAATTATCACAACATTGATTTACTATATGCCAGGAATATTTTCTATTTGGTATTATTTGTTTAATATTCTCAATAAACCATTAAGCAGATAGATATATACTATTTTCAGTTTATAATAGAGAAATTTAGACCTAGAAATGCTTATGGATATATCTAGAATCTATCAAAGACTCTTTAATGGGTAGGAAAAGCCTGTATGTTTAGAAAGTAGGGCTAATTTTCATCTTATTTTCCTAATAAGATAAAACAGAGGATAGAGTTTGGAAGGAGAAATGAGAACATTGGTGGCAGGAAATATGTTTTGGTGAAGGATTTCAGACATTGTATGACTGAAACTCAATCATGAGTAACTTTGTAACTTTATATCTCATGGTGATTCAATTAAAGAATTTATAAAAATAACAATAAAAACAAAAGTATCTAAAATATCTACAGTGCATAATTCATGTGAAGGCCAACTTTAACCTAGAATGTGTCATCTTACATGACTGATTTTTCTAAACAAATTATTAGCGAAACTGATACTTCATAGGAAATACAATAGAAAATGACAAAAACTAATATATTTTTATGAAGCACACAATGAAATTCTACTTTGGATAAACCTGGATAAATTGTTCATATTTTCTCGGGGTATCAAGCTTCCTCTTTCTTGCCCCTGTTTCAAATTGAAGCATACCATATCACAGAGTATTTGTGAATATTATGAATATTGAGCACGTCTTCATTGGGTAATGTCTTCATTCCTACGAGAAAAGGAAGAGTGAATTAGTTGATTGAAATTCTTTTGTGTTATTATACATAATTAAATTACATGATATGAGATGAAGAAACTATATTTTATGTAGACTATTTTAAAGTGTTGATTAAAGTAAATTATTATAATATTCTGTATTAATATTTTTATTAACTTATAATTTATAAAATATCTTATGAAATTACAATATCTACCTATATATGGCATATTGTATCTCTAATCTCTAAGTTTTTTTGGTTGCAGAAAATAAAATTAAAGATATTACTATAGTCAAGGGAACTATGAATCATAATCAAATATAGAAACTCTGGTTTCAGAAACAACATCCCAAGTGCTCTGCTATTTGTAAACTCAAGGCTTTTATAAATATATATATAATTTATATATAGGTTATATATAATATTAATATTTTTCTAAAGGATTTTGCAACTGATAATGTCTAATACCAAAAGAACTATTATTTTAGCTAAAGACATCTAAAAAAAAGGGTTTTTTTAACATACAAAATTTCTAAGCATTATAAATTACATGTTTCAAAGTTACCTATTCAGTAACATAAAAGAATAAGCAACAACATGAGAGGCCGGTGTGGTCATGCAAGCAGTAAGGTGTCTGCCACGCATGTGCACTAGCCTAGGAGGAAACGCAGTGGATCCCCCAGCGTCCCATATGATCCCCCAAGCCAGGAGTGATTCTGAGTGCATAGCCAGGAGTGACCCCTGAGTGTCACCAGGTGTGGGCCAAAAAACAACAAAAAGAGAAAGAAAATACATGAGACAAATATATATAATTATTCTAAATTATTTTAGACATGATAGACTTTGCTTTCTTTTTTTATTCCCTAAGTCTTCTACTCAGTAATTTACTAGATGCTTAGTCAAAGTACATTTATGAGATTAATTGTAGGGCTAATTTAGACGGTATTACTTTGAAGACCCAACCTAAGCATATATCTTAGAATAATTTCTCTTTCTCATCTTTACTGGTTATAATATGTGTCTCAATGCATCTTGTTTTATAAGAGTTACTTTTAAAAATGTTAGGATTACCCTATCTATTGAAAGATCATTTCACTGTCAACAGCTTCTGAGTCTGCATCCAATGACAGTTTGAAATAATAAGTCTGTAAATATAAATGGAATTACTTCTAAAACTTTATGATCCAATAACTATACTACTCCAGAAAGATAAGACTTTTGAAATATTAGTTTAACTCTGGGTGTCCAAGATAATAGATGTTAACTGCATTCTCTACGAAATGAGCAGAACTTGAATCCTTGATTCCACTACCCACGACATATCTAACTTCAGGAAAATTCCTAAATAATCAATCCCCAAATCTCCATAGGTAAAATTAAATCAATAAAACATAAGTTGAAGAGTTTTTTTTTTGAATTTTTTATATAATCTCAGTGTAATACAGAATTAAAGAGTTGCTGATAGTTGAGTCAAAGTTCCAATATTCATCCCTCACTCATTTCCACCATTAATTTCCCAACTTTTTCTTTTTCTAACCCCACCTCTATGGTGGATACTTGTCCTCTCTCTCTCTCTCTCTCTCTCTCTCTCTCTCTCACACACACACACACACACACACACACACACACACACATACACACACTCTTTCACCCACCCATTTCCCCGTTTTCTTTTTAGACACTGTGACGCCATAAAATTACTGAAGAGATATAATCATATCATTTTACCTTCTTTTAGCACCCAGTTTTTATCCAGAGTGATCATTTCCAGCTATTATTGTCATAGTGCTCTCTTCTGTGACCTTTCTGCGCTCTCCCAACAACTCATTATTATTATCTTTAGGTATTACTTGCATACTATTTGTTTATATATCTCCAAAGATGAGTGTAATCATTCTATGTCTTTATTTTTTAATTTTTGAATATTTTCTTTTAACTCTCCTTCCTTTCTCTTCACTGTTTTAATTGCTGCAATAACCAGAAGTCATGTAAATGGGGACAGCGGTGCGCAATTACCATGGCTTATAATTGAGTTTGCAGGGCATGTGGCCTTAGCAATAGCACTAGTTGAGAGCACTTTTGTACTTCATTTACTTGAGTTCATACTGATTCTTTTTACATTCTGGTTTTACTGCTGACCAGAATTTTTACAACACTCACAGGTGCCAAGCTAGATATTGTAATTTCACAGCCAAGGGTTACTTTCTGGCTATTATGCTTGGCCGTCTTTTAGTGGTGCCCCCTGGAGATTGTACAATTTAGCTGCATTGTTGACATGCACCTGTTGCCATACAGCCAGAATTCATTCTTAGTACTGAACGGTAGTGAGCAGAGCACCCAGGGTAGTACTCAGTGTGTGATGACACCAGGGATCCAGACATTGGCCTTACACTTACAAGGCAAACGATCTTTCCCTGATGGTACTGCCTTGCCAACTTTTAGGGAAGAAAAGGAAGATATGTAATAATTGCAGTATAATGGCTTCTCATACTACAGGTGGTTAATAAATTTTAAAATTTATTCTTCTTGCTGTTTCCTTTTCCATCTCTCCCTATGTTTCATCACTAGGTCAATTGTGCCAGTGAGTACAAAAAAGATTATTATGTTTAACTTGCAACAACATTGTTTGTGTGATATTTTAAGAAATGGATTAAGTATACTGTTCATGTCTATAAATTTATTAAAAGAACCAAGTTGGACATTTCTCCTTCCTTGACTCTGTATTTCATAAAAATTACTCTTTTAAATTTTTAAAAAATGGATCACATATGGCAGTGTTTTGGGGGACTATTTCTAGTTCTGTGACTTCAGAGGTTTTTACTGGAAGGAAGTACTTGGGAAACAATGTAGTGCTAGATCAAAACCAAATTTCCTGCATACAGAAAATATACTCAGCCCTTTGAAATACTGCTACAACATTCAAAAAAGTCTAGTGTTTATATTCAAATGAATATTTGTACAAATAAATAATTACAGAATTAAAATTGGAACACTTTAGAAAGAAGCAGAGTATTGATTCAAATAATTGAACTTTTTGGCAGTGCTTTTTAGTGCAATCAAAGGTCCTAAATTTTGTACTGTTTTAAGGAAGGTAGACAACATTCATTGTATACTTCTCTGAGGCTATTGTGTATAAGAAAGGTGCATATTGGGTGTTAAAATTAATATTCAAGAAGCTGGAGCAATAGCATAACAGTAGGGCATTTGCCTTGCACACAACCAACCTCAGACAGACTCAGATTCAATTCGTGGCATTCCATATGATCCCACAAGCCTGCCAGGAGTGATTTCTCAACGCAGAGCCAGGACTGCCATATGTGACCCACAAATCAAAACAAATTAATAATCAGTCATTTTACAGATTTTTTAACCATGAGAATGAATTGATTATATGAAGATTGGGGAAAATATCATAAGCAGGATAAAAGGCAAAAAAAAGGAAGCCTTGTTTGAGGAAAAGCAAGAAAGTTTAGTACAGTGAAGAAAAAAATAACTGGAAAAAAAAAAGAAAAGTAGACACAAACTGTGTGGTGGAGGCAATCTCTTGTATACTTTTAAAAGCCTCTAACTACTATGAGGAAAAGAAATTGTGAGTGGGGAAAAATGGAGGCAGAGCCTATTTAAAATGCCATTAATGGAATAAGATGAGCAGGAAAGCGGCCTACATTAAGATAGTAGCAGTGAAGATAAGACATGGTCAGATTAAGGCAATAGAGATCTAAGACTTGATGAATTGAAGCAAGAATTCAGGAAACACAAGACTACTACTGGTGACTCTTAGAGATATGGCTTAAGGGGCCAGGATAAATAAATGAGACCCCATTTCTGTTCCCATCATTTATATAGTCCCCTGAGTTCTGCTGGGATATGTCTGGTGTTCTCTGGCACGACAGGGCCTGAACAGCTACATCCTAAAATTTTTATATTGAACTGAGCTGTCCAGTCTGGTTGGCAGAGCACATCAAGGAGTGTCCCCTACTGCCCCTAAATTGCAAAATAACTAAATAAAAATATAGGGCTAAAGCAATTAGTTTTCTTTTTCTATGATGAAAAATATTGAATGACAAAAAAATTTGAGGGACCTTAAATATTTTGTTTTTACTTTGGTAAATTAGAAATGAGCACAATATATACAAAAAGAGATCTGTTCAATAGTTCATTATGTGGTGTTTGTAATGGGAATATCATTAGGGAAGAAGATAGACAATTGTGGGTCTACAACATGTAAATGTTAATGTCATAAACTTAATGTCATAACCCTGACAAATTCAACTAAGGTAGGAAGTACCCCTAGAGAAGGATTGGATGTCCAGGAATGAGCAGTGGAGCTGGCAAGCATATCTCCACAATGGGAATGCATGAAGAAGACTATTTATTAAACAATTAGGAATAGAAAATCAAATAAAACCAAAGATCAATTATAATTCAAAGACAAATCATCTAAATAAAAATGTACATATTTTTGTTTGATTTTGTTTGGGGTCACACTCAGTGGTACTCAGGGGTTACTTCTGGCTCTGTGCTCAGGAATCATTTTTGGCAGGCTCAGAAACCATTTTGGATAGTGGGGATCAAGCCCAGGTCAGCTGCATGCATGGCAAATGCCCTATGCACTCTACTATCACACTGGCCTCCAACAAACATAATTTTAACCAACATGATGCCAGGAAAATGGCAACTCATTGTGCATGAAGATTAACATTTAGACAAAACCATTATTGATTTTGTAGTGATATTTAAAATAAATAAATAAATAAATAACCTTTTTTATTGCAAAAGTCCAGAAGAAAGCATGAAATTCTGAACCAGAACTGTAAACAGGGAACAAGAAGGAATATGATAGCATCCTATCCTAGATGCACTTATTTTCAAAAAAGAAATCAAAGCAAGGAGAACCCAGGCAGCTTTACCATCCCCTAGTCTCCAAATCAAAAACCCTTGCCATGCAAGTAGCTGTTTCCTGCCACTCTCAGATGGTCTCCTTTCCATTCTGGCTTGGGTCCCGAGTCAAATTGTGGGAGCCTAAATTCTAGACAGTAATATGGGTCATGATCTAACCCTCTAAGTCAGTTGAACTTTGAAAATATATAATTACTCTCCCGAGGTTACACTGACCCATTACTCAAATGACTGATCCACTCAGAGGGTTTGCTTATTGTGTAACCATTATCCATGAAAGAACAGAAACTTCTTCTGAGCCTTGAAAGGATGCTTTAAGACATCAAAGTACCAAGGACAGACCTTCAGAAATGCTAATGAAATCAAGCTGGCTGACACTTAACAATCTGCTTGCATGAGGGAGAGAAGTATTCAGATGTACTCTGATAAGTATAACTAAAACTTTATGCTGAATCTGCATAATCAAGCGAGGATCTGGAGTCAGTCAACCATTAGTTCCACTTCTAGCACCACCATTAGTAGATTTGACATAAATTCCATGTCCTTCATAAACCTCAAGTTTCTTTCCTAAGATGGGCTTTATGGTAACACTTGAAAGTTATAAAAATTACACATTATTGTCCTTTAAAATTAATGTTTTTGTGTTTGGGAAAAATAATCCCAAGCAATTAAAAAACTTAAAAAATTTAGAAAGAAGAAGAAAGAAAGAAAGAAAGAAAGAAAGAAAGAAAGAAGAAAGAAAGAAGAAAGAAGAAAGAAAAGAAAGAAAGAAAGAAAGAAAGAAAAAAGAAAGAAAGAAAGAAAGAAGAAAGAAAGAAGAAAGAAAGAAAGAAAGAAAGAAAGAAAAAGAAAGAAAGAAAGAAAGAAAGAAAGAAGAAAAGAAAGAAAGAAAGAAAGAAAGAAAGAAAGAAAGAAAGAAAGAAAGAAAGAAAGAAAGAAAGAAAGAAAGAAAGAGAGAAGGAAGGACGGAAGAAAGAGTGAAGGAAGGACAGAAGAAAGGAGGGAAGAAAGAAAGAAGGAAGGAGGGAAGAAAGGAGGGAAGGAGGGAGGAAGAAAAGGAGGGAAGGAGGGAGGGAAGAATTAGGGAAGGAAGGAGGGGGAAAAGGAGGAAGGGAAGGAGGGAGGGAGGGAGGGAAGGAAACATTTGATAAACTGAACTTTATTAAAATTAAAGCAGGTCTTCATCAAAAGATATCAGTAAAAGTGTAAAGACAAACCCTAAACAAAGAGAAATAATTTCCTGTAAATAAATCTCATAAGCGACCCGCTTGAATGATAGACAAGATATTCAAAAGAAAGTTTCACAGGATACATCCAAATGGCCTCTAAGCTTAGCTATTGTAAGTAATCAACATAATTAATCACCAGAAAATTAAAATTAAACATATAATATGGCAAAGATTGAGAGGACAAAGCACATTTTTTAGGATATGGAGTAATGAAAATCTTTAATATTAACCAATTATAGTATAATTGCTGAAACCTCATTGGAAAAATAAATGGAAAAATAAATAGTTATAGCTGAATTGTAATGCATTAAACTCCTAAAAATGCTCAACTACAAAATTGATTGTCTTCACTGAAAATAATGTACATAAATAAAGTTTTATTTATAATAAATAATACCAAATGTTAGGTAATTAGGTGTTTCATAATGTCTAAATAAATTTTGATGTGTTTATATAAAAAGTCTACACAGTAAGAAATAAACACTCACCAGCTAACAAAAGTATAATTTAAGTTTCAGATTTAGCATTGAGTAAAAGAAATCAGCATAAATTATACCGTACCATGAATAAATTTTTTAAAAAGCAAAATTAAAGTGATGCAGTCAGAATAGTTATTCAAAGAATACAAGAGCCACTGGAATAATGAATTCTGCTATTTGACCGGGATAATTATACATAACCTGTATATACATGTACATACATGACCTGTATCTTAATATTTATGTATATAAATTTAATTTATGGTAGAAAATAACTTAGTAATTTTTTCTGGCAAAGTTAACTAAAATAGCAAAAACATTTTAGAACTTCAGAAACTTGTACAAGTTGCACTTAAAAGATCCAATATTAATCTGGGAATATGATCTTTGATAGCAAACAAGAACTGTGACAAACCACCACCAGTGAAAACAAAAACAGTGAGCCTTTCAAAGAAACAATTTGTTTCAAATCTATAATTTCCATCTTTCCTGAGATTGTTTAGAAATGCTTTAAGAAATACTTGGCATCCTTTTTTTAAATTCTGTCCAAGTGACCACTAAAATTAGTGTAGAGGATTGAGAAATTTCTCCCTAGATCAACTTGTGTAAAACTCTTGAAAGACTGAATTATAAACTCAGTTATATCCTTTGGGACCTGAAAACAGCACAACTGTTAAAATATATACCTAGAATGCACCAGACCAGGTGCCACTCCTGGCATAACTTGGCTCCCTGAGCATCACCAGATGCTTCTCTGAGGACTGGCTCTGCAGGGTCTGTGGAGCATTGCATTTACTGGCCCTTTTTTGGACTGAACCAACCAATACTCTATTGGTTGAGAATTATAGCAGGGGCCTCTGACCTTCAGAATACCACTGGGTAGGCCAAAATAACAATGAGAGCAACAATAACAGCAACAACATTTAATCAGGTGATTTCTCAACGTGCTTTCCAATTTAACACATTTCAAATAGCTTCTGTCTCCAATATTCCATGGAGATAGTACCAGGATTAGTTAGAAACTAACCACGTATGCAAGGCAGATTTTAAAACCACTTGGCTCTTTAGCATTTGCATGTGAACACTGTTGAGATAGCTTGGATCCCAACCATGGCATGACCCAATCATCACTGCATCCTCAGGCTGTAGTACTAATTAATTCATCCAGGAGTGATTTGCAAGCACACAGAAGACCATTTCAGAGGCTCCATCAAAATAAATATATATTAATGTATTCATTATTATTCTAATAATGTAAAAATGGTTGGCAATATCAAAACCTGAGTTTATCACAGACCAAAATCTAGTGAGATATTAAAAAAATAAGATTCAGCTGCAAAAAGGCCAAATTAGTTTTAAGAGGAAACTATAGATGGAGTAAATTGAATGTAAGAGTTTTCATCTCTCACTTTGCAACTAAGCAGTTTGTAGGGAAATAATAGGTGTTATGAGCTCTTCCCAAAGGAGTTTCAGAATGTAAATATTCTGACTTTTATGTTTAACGATGGCAGCTATCCTAGGTGATTTCTCAAGTTGCTTTCCAATTTAACACATTCCAAATAGCTTCTGTCCCAGATATCCCATTGAGATTAATCTCATCAGTGTAACCTGATGTTATAGTGTGTAATGTATAACCCTCCTGTTGCTAAATCCAATAGACACTTTTAGTTTTGTCTTATTTGATGTCTACAATTTGACCTTGTTTTCTTGACAACCTTTTTCTTCCTTAACATTCAAGTTGTCAAACACTTTTGGTTTTCTTCTGCTACTAGATGTTTCTCCATGTCCCTAAAAATTTGGTGGTTCTTGAATTTCTCCATGAGCAATCTTCATTCTCTCTCTGTGCATTTACTTAGTCACAGAACTTCAAATTTTATTTATTATGATGACCGCCAAACCTGTAATAGCTGAGAATTCATTTCTGGATTTCACACCCTGTACCTTATAACTGGAACCTTTACATATAAGTTTCCTATAGGGATTATTAATAAAGTACAAGTGGACCTTGTCATTTCTCCATACTGATGAGAAAAGAGGTATTGTTAAAGAATATCTTTAACATATGAAAAGAAAATTATGTTCTCTCAAGTAAGAACTGTTGTGCATCAATTCTAATCTTTCTCTAGTTTCTACTTCACCTAACCATAAAGTCATTAATGTATCTACTAACCAGTAATATAATCCATACACTCTACCAGGGGTCCTCAAACTTTTTAAACAGGGGGCCAGTTCACTGTCTTTTAGACTGTTGGAGGGTCAGATTATAGTAAAAACAAAAATTATGAACAAATTTCTATGCACACTGCATATATCTTATTTAGAAGTGAAGAAACAAAATGGGAATAAATACAATATGTGGCCCACAGGCCATAGTTTGAGGACCATTGCTCTATTTATTGTTATTTGGGAGGTTGGGCCACACCTGTCAGTGCTCAATGGCCTAATCCTGGCTTTATGCTCAGAAATTACTTCTGACCGTGCCAAGGGGACCATGCCTGGTTGGCAGTGTGCAAAGTCAGTGTCCTGCTCTCTCTCAATGGCCTTCAGTGTCAATTCTTATGTATAATTCCAGTCATGAAATGCTTTCTTACAATTAATTCTATTCAAAGCTACCCTATATGATCATGATCTTTTCTCATTAATATTGTCCATTACTGCTAAAGATAAATAACACATGATGATTATTAAGATTGTTTGACATATAGGTCTTAATAGTATAATTTATATTTGCTATATTTTATTTTTACAACCAAATATACCAACATAATGCAATATACAGTATAATTAGACATTACAGTTTCATGAAAAACCACATTGGCAACTTAATTGATGCAAAATGACATATTTGTTGTACATGCATTTTTTTGTTTAATCTAAAACATGTTAATCTTATATAAACTGAATGAAAGAGTTAAAGGGTTCTTTATTATTAGTGAGCCCTGTTTACATCTGAACCTTTACTTCTAATTTCTATACCTTATAAACTTACAGCTAATAGTAGCTTATAGTTACTATGTTCAGTGTAAAAATGTCATTTTTTGTGCAAGGTAAAAGCAAGCAGCTGGCCCAATTTCATTTCATACCACTGCATATAGTCCCCCCAGTAGTACCTTGAGCAGAGCCAGATGTGGTTCAAACAATCCCCAAAAAGACTAACAGTATGTTCCTTTGTAAGTTTTTCTTTTTTACATTTTTCTTCACAATCACAAGCAAATCCTTTCTTTAGCAAGAACAAAACACTGTCAAGATATTACATTGTATGAGGGATGTTAGTATTTTGTTTTATTTGGGGATCATACCTACATTGGTGCTTAGAATTTACTTCTGGCTCTGTACTCAAAGATCACTCCTGGCAGTATTTGGGGAAACATATGTGGTGCTTGGAGTTGATCTGGGTTGACTGATTGCAAAGCAAGAGCCATACCCACTATACTGTCATTCTAGCCTCTAATGTTGCATGCTTTATATAGAGGTTGCATTTGTTACTACATTTAATAGAGTTTTTGATGTCCAATTGATATTTATTTATTTATATATGAGTCTCAGTTGAGGATGAACACATAGAAAAATCTCACTAATGATAATCAACATTTTGGTAGCTTTTCAACAGACGCCAGGGTCTAGAATAACAAATATAAGTTGTTAGTTGCAAACCAATTATATTTGCCTCATTTCATAATAGATTATGGCATAGTTTAAAGGCATGTTACCTGAAGCTTGCCCTATCTGACAAAATTTTTACTTGACCATTAAACTATAAGGAATCCCTGAAACTGCACCATTACTGCATCTGTATTCCTCAAAATTAAGAGGGTTAGCAGAACTAAGCAGGTAAGTGTATTAAGTAGAGACTCATATACCATAAAGGAGTCATGGAAGAGTAGAATGATATTAAATTTGTCAAAATTTAATCAAAGGAAAGTTTAGAAAATGGCTTCAAATGAATCAACAAACAATATTATTCAAAAACATCTTTTTGACAATGCCTAAAAAATCATGTTGCTATTGTCATCTAATGAAGCCTATTTTACACCTTTTTTTTTTAATTTCCCTTCTCCACTTAAAAGTTCGCATGTCAACCGTTATCAGTTCCCAATTGAGATGGTCTCCTTCACTTTGCCAATTCTATAGGCCTGTGCTACTCTTCCTGTGTTTTGCTTTCTATGAAACTTCCTTTAGCTCTGACAATACCTTTTTTTTTTTAATTTACCAATAGAGCAACTAAAGATTTTTTCAAGGAAAAATTTCCTCCCCATCAAAGGGCTTTCTTAGGTGATATGCTATTAATCAGCTGGGTTTTATTGAGAGATCTCTCGGGGTACTTTGAGAGAATAGATGACAGGGGATAGAGATAACAAACAAGTGCAGCAGCTATAAAGTGATCCAACAGAGATTGGTGACAGCCTGCATTGGGTGGTGGCAAGGACTCAAAGTAAAATAAATAAAAATATTTTAGACTATGAAACACTAACAGAGAAGACTACAAACATGCATGTGAAGGGCATTACATCAAGCGAAATAAGCTGAACAGAAAACAAATCTTTCTTCTGTTAGGAATATATAGACTCCAAAGTTCCAGAGGCCAAGAATTGAATGGTGATTTCTAGTGACTTGAAGAAGAGTATACAAGAGTGTTGTTAGGCAAAGGTCCACAGTTTTAGCTACATGAGATGAATAAATCCTAGAGTTCTACTTTATAACATAGTGCCTATTATTAACAGTATCGTGTTTGTATGTGTATATTTTAATCTTTGCTAGGACTAGATCTTGTGCTCAATGTTGTTATGATAATAATGATAAATTGTTATTTATAATGAAAATTTTTGAGGATCGTAGTTATATTTATAGCACCAATTACAATAGTTTTATAGAAGTACACTTATCTCTAAGATTAATATTTTTACATGAATTAAATAGATTTAAGTCATCCATACTTTAAGAAAGAGAAATGAATAATTAAAATGTGCAAGACTAGAAAGAAATGGGTTAGGTTAGTAATGACAGGAATTGAAATATTCTGGACACATTAATTGAATTGATCTGCTAGACCTCCAAAGTAGAATTGTCAGTCATCCCTGAGAAATTTGGAGCAGAAGATGTATGGATAGTAGTCTTCTATATATAGCCATGAAGGTAGTTGAGATTTCCAGGGTGAGTATGGAGATAGAACCTTAGAAGACTGAAATTGAATTCTTTTTTTAACATTTTTATTTAAATACTTGATTACAAATATGATTGTAGTTTGGTTTCAGTAATATAAAGAACACCCACCTTCACCAGTGCAAACTTCCCATCAACAATGTCCCAAATCTTCCTCCTTCCCACTCCTTTTCTTCAGAATGATCATAACTGATGTTTAAATATATCCAAAGTGCCATGTTCTGTGTCCAAAGTCTTGACTGCAATAACTCATGTGTTCCTCAATGTAAGGCCAAAAATGACACCGTTCCTGTTCAAGGTAAGAAAACCAGGACAAAAACACTTAATAGATCATTTGAAATCAGTAGAGTAACCTATACAACCAGGTACTCATTTACTAGCTTTAAGTCTATCTATGACTAGAAAGGGAAAAAATGCTCTATTACTAAACACTATAGGGCTTTCTTGACTTGGTGAACATGCATAAATATAGATTTCACCTTGTCCTTATTGCATGGAGCAGACAGTTGAAACTAACAAAACATAAAAAAATGTTCTCATTTGTTTAACTTAGATTTTGTTTATATTATTGTTGTTTGGTTGGTTTGGAGTTTTGTGTTTATTTATACCTCGAGATGTTCATGGCTAATTCCAGAGTCTTGTACTCAGTGTAAGTAATCTTAGTAGAGTCAGTGATGCATCGCTCAGACCAATATCAGAAATACCTCTGTGGCTCAACGCCCATGTTATCCAAGTAACAAGTAATCATTGCATTTATCTTCTTTACTGTCCATCTCTCTGTGCCAATGCCCCAAAATGGCTCATGTATTTTTTCCCTTTCCCTGAGAGAAGTGGCCATTACCCAATTAACACGAAACTGATATTTATTATATCCCTGAGCATGTTCCTTATATCCCTTATCCCAGTGGTCCTCAATCTATGGCCTGCAGGCAACATATAGTATTGTTATCTGTTTTGTTTCTTCATTGCAAAATAAGATATGTGCATTGTGCATAAGAATTCGTTCATAAGTTTTGTTTTTACTATAGTCAGACCCTCCAATGGTCTGAGGGACAGTGAACTGGCCCCCTGTTTAAAAAGTTTGAGGATTATCCCGTAGTTGGTAGTTGTATCTTTACATATATCTTATTTTATTCCCTTTTCCCAGCCCTGATAACTTCCATTTTATTGTGTTTATGAGTAAGGAATTTTTAGATTTCACATATATGTATTATTTTTGCAGTATTTATTGTCTTGAGTTTTGGGCAATAGAATTTAAGGTTAATTAATAAGGGCAATAATTTAACAATCCAGTCTCGATTATATTTCACAATACCAGTCTGGATTGTGAATCAGAAAACCTGATTGCTCTACTATGTATGACTTAAGTCACTTAAATGCCCCAGCCTCAGTGTTTAACTGTATAATGAATTATATTATATTACCTTAACACTTTCCAAATTCTGAAAATCTATGAAGTTACCTATTTATCTGATTTTCTATGTATCAAAAAAATAATTACTGGCTTACTGCTTTGTTTTATATTACCTCAGGTTGGAAGAAAACAGTTCCAAATCTACAGGAAAAAAGCAAAAAAAAAAAAAAAAAGGAAGAAGTTTTTGCAATACAAGAATAAATTTAGGTATGATCTGTTCTCACATGACTCAGGCAGTCATTCATGGGGATTTTTTCTTTTTAATTACTCATTTCCTTAATTGACTTTTGAAATTGGCATCTGATACATGGAGATGAGATCAAAATAATCATTGATAAATTTTATTTAAAATTAATGTAAACATTGATTCCCATTGTATCACACTCTGAATGAGATCATTTTTTCAAGTTATCAAATCATAACACATTCATTTATTTATCTAAGACTTTTAATTATAGACTGCTCTCTAAACCTATAAATATTTAACAACATATTTCCTTACAGATGTTTAAGCAAAACAAACCTTTCCTTTCACTGACTCTTCAATTCTATTAATCATCTCTGTGCTAAAAATTCTGACCATTGTGGTCCCAACCTCAAGAAAATCAGCATCTCAAAAGAAAAAAATGAGCCTTAATCGACAAATATTAGGATCTACTCTTTCCAGAAAATTTAATGTTAAAGATATTTTTATTTTCTCAAACAAATAACCTTTATTTTAATAATGTTTACACATAGTTGCACTTCATTTTGAAATTTTATTTTTACTTTTCAAAAGTCATGCCTCACTGTAATTTTTTTATCCAAAAATGGCAAGAAGCCAAGCCCCACTTTCTTCTAACTTAATTTTTCCAGACTTCTTAATGGCTCTGTCAATTTCCTGTCATTGTTCTCTGGTAGGATTTCCTTAGTCCCTCCTAATGGTTTTGGCAGTAAGTTTATACTGAGATTAATAAAGATGGGAAGAGTCATCAACACAGTCCAGAGAAAAGCCTGATACAAGATGATGTAACTAAGCTTAAAAGCACAGGTGAATGACCTATTTTGGTAGCATGACATGCATCTCAGAAGCTGGTCCTTTAACCCTCTGGAAATGGTCACTCTCAGATGGTTTTTCCAAGACCAGGAAGGAAAGATGACATCATCTTACCTAAGAGCAGCTGCCTCTTAGGTAGTGAGAAGGAGCTTCCAGAAACTCCTTTGTTTAAAGGTCCATGCTTTATGACCTTCCAGCGAGCTGAAAGATAGAAAACTTACTAAGTTCTGGATTCCAGGGTGATCTAAGCTTCCCCGCTTACAACATTACATTTCCTCATCCATTTATTCTAGAGATCGCAGATAAGTTAGGTCATCTTGTGTTCGTCTTCCTTCTTTTGACTTCACTTCACCTCCATATGCTATTTCTTCCATTCCAACCAAGTTGCGGAAGATTGCATGATTTTATTATTTATTAAAATATCACAAATTTCCTTTTTTATCGAAATACACCATATGACATTTTGCAGAATATTTTCTGCATGCATATATCTATAACGCTTGCCATAATTTAACTTCATATACTTGCCATTATAACTTAATTTATTACTTCTATTAAAAATCACTTTTTAAGGGAGAATACATGAGAGCTAGTTTATTAACTGTTAATGTTTCATCACTATATTATGCATTTGATCTCTAGGACTTATTCTTTAGTTGGTAGTTGTATCTTTACATATCTCTTATTTTATTCCCTTCTCCCATCCCTGATAACTCCTATTTTATAGTTTTTATGAGTAAAGAATTTCTAGATTTCACATATATGTAATAGTTTTGCAGTATTTATCTTTATATGTAACATTTATACAATATTTATCTTTATATATTTTCACTTATTCTTACGGTCCATCCATGTACTCAACAAGATCTCTTTTGTTCTTGTGGCTAAGTAACAGTTTATTGTATAAATATTCAATATCATTATCTATTCATTCATCAATGGGCATTGAGTTTGTTAAGTAGTATCTTGGTATTGTGAATAGTGTTGCACAAAACAAGAAAGTGCATTCATCTTTTCAGTATTCTGAGTTTTATATCTCTATGTTCATCTACTGAGAAATGAAATTGCTGAACTGCTTGAGGGCACATTTTCTAATTTTGTTTGTTTGTTTTTGGGCCACAACCGGTGGATGGGACACTCGGGATTTACTCCTGGCTTGGGGGGACCATATGGGAGGCCGGGGATCAAACCGCCTTCCCGTCCTAGGTCAGCAGCATGAAGGCAAAGGTTCCTATTGATGCGCCACCGCTCTGGCCTCCACATTTTCTAATTTTGAAGGACTTTCAATAATATTTGTCAAAGTGACTGAACCAATTTATATTCCTACCAACAGTGTACCAAAGAAGTCATTTTCCCTCCACATCTTCCAGAACAATAATAAGATCTCACTGTGGTTTTGACTACATTATACTGATACATTACTGATATGAAATAGCTTTTCATGTATCCTGAAATAAGTGGACTCTTAAACCTTTGAAAAACTGTTTTTTAGTAAACTTTACAAATTTTCTATTCTGTGAAGATATGTGTTACCATGTTATTCTCACCTATGAAGTCAGTTGAGAGTCCCCACTTCTCCCCACAGAATTTGTTGTTTAAAAACACAAACACTTCATTCATTCATAGGATCTATGTTGATCTTGAGCTACATAGAGATCAGAGACATAAAAGAACACAATTATTGTTATAAGCTTTCTGGACATTCAGCATGAATATTTAAAACCTAACACTATTTTAAAATGGGATTACTATTTCGAGATAGATAAATATGCATACTCATATCCTTTAAGCAAGTCAATAAAGCAATGAGTCAATAATTTGAAACATTCTTTTCCTAATGACTAAGGATTTTATTTAATAGTTAAGCAGTTAAATGTTGATTTTATCAGCCTCATCTGTTGTTTTTGTTATGCAGTCCTTTATTTTCTATACTTAGGTCAATTATTAGATCTACTAACCACAGTCATTTCATTATCCTTTTGTTCTGCTTTGTTTGGGAGCACACTAGAATGTGCTAAAGGCTTATTTCTTGATCTGCACTTAGGGATCACTTTTGGAGATGTTCTGGGACCGTATAGGATACCTAGGATAGAACCGAGTGGCCTACAAGAACTCTACACGCTGTATTATCACACCAAGTCCATCATTCATTTAATTTTTACTAATTTATCACATATGCAAAGTACTGTGTAAAAATTCACTGAATTTATTATATATATTTAAGGGCTGCACCTATTCATGCTAGAAAGCTACTCCTTGCTCTATGCTCAGATGTCAATACTTGTGTTGCAGGGGGTGAGGTGACAATGAGGTGCCAAGTATAAAATCTGGGCCTCTGCAATCAAAGCAGAATTCCTGTACTCTTTAGTTCATTAAATTATCTCTCCAGCTTAGTGATTTGGAATATTTTTTCAGAATCATTACTTCAGTTTTGTGATCTGGGATATTACCTAAATTTTCCAAATTTAATTGTATTAACTTATGAGATATAATATGTTTAAACAATACCTATGTCCTGTGATTCAGATAAAATGTCTATATATAGATATCTAACATATGAAACCAGACATAACTTTATAGAACAGAAAACAGTATTACATTGTTTTAAATCAACACAAATACAAAAATTTTCAAGCTGAATTTTAATCAAATTTATATCACTTGATTTTTGAGACTGAAATGAAATGAGTTAATTGTCCAATACCAACGATTTAGTGTTATTCTTAAGAAACTAGTCCAGTCTTGATCATTCATTATGCTTCCAGAACAGAATCTTTACCAAATGAAATGAAATTGAGTTCAGTTCATAGTATCATGGGAGAAAAAGATTTATTTGCACCAGCTGTACGGATTATAAATGCCAAGAACTTTTCTGTGTATGTGTGTGGTATTTATTGAATATCCATTCTGATTAAATAACACAAAGACACACTATTTTAAAATTGGGAAATTAAAAAACAAAACACCTGGGGCCAGAGCAATAGATCAGTGGTGGTGTATTTGCCTTGCACACAGCTGACCCAGGACGAACTTCGGTTCAATCCCCGCATCCCGTATGGTTGGTCCCACAAGCCAGGAGCGATTTCTGAGCACATAGTCAGGAGTAACCTCTGAGTGTTTAATGACCATCCAGATACTAAGACAAGTAAACATCTCTGAGCCTCAATAATGTGTCAGCATTTTGGTATTACTGCAGTTCCTCATCATTTACTCATCAATCTACAAGGAATTTATTTGAAAAACTAATTGAGACTAATCTTCTGAGTTGGGAGTCAGCCTTAAAGCAAAATATTCAACATATATAAAATGTCTTTTTCTTTCTCGGGGGCAATTATATTCATAAGTAGATCTTGAAAAGGGAACAGTTAGAAAAAATTAAAAGTAATATAACATGCAATTAGCAGAGAAAACAACTAGCCCCTCTACCAAAGCATTCTGACTCTTCCCATTAAATATTTTTATGGTATGTCTCTGACATAGTATATATGTACTTTAATGGACAATATCAGCACAAAGGAAATATCTCTGTACATATCTAGGATAGTGATCACACCAAGAATCTCTACATGTGACCTCAGAGCATCAAGTAAGCAAGTAACAGCTGGAGTCACACTTCTATGATTATTTTCTTCAGTAATTCAGACCCCAAAAATACTCTGTGTGATTTCGCCCTAAAATTGATTTAGTAACTATGTTCTTAGCCTTGCAGTGCTACTCCCAGAGAATATTCTCTTATTTGACCACAATCTCTTGGCTCAGAATACATTTTCATGAGTACCAACATTGGCCAACATATTGTAATCTCTTATTTTCTTGAAAATTTATGACCCTCTTACTCAATGCAGCCCACTCACTGCAGTTGAATGAGTTTCACTATATTCTGCTCATTTTTGTCAATATTTATTTTAAACATTACCATTTATGGTTATTTTTTCTTAACTACTCTGTATTCTCTTACACCACATCTGAGATCTTGAAGTAAAATTTGTTCATTCATCATAATATTATTTGTCAAAATTTGCTCGCTTCATATGTAATGAAAAAGACCTAACAGGTTAAAATTCTAGAGTTCTAGCTAATATATTTGAGAGTATTTTAATTTGTTAAAAAGGGGGAACTTGGGGTTTAAAGACCCTCTCTAAAAGACTTCATGCTAGTCAAAGGTCACTTCCAATATTTACTGATTACCACAAGATCAAAGATGGTTACATATACATATATGTGTGTGCGGACTAGTTTATATAGTAAAAAATTAAAGTTTAAATATTATTCCTAGTAAAAGCTAAAATTTACAATAATTAAAAATAAAACATTTTAAAAATGTATTCATACCATTAAAAATGATTGATGTATAGCTGACAATTTTAAGGCAGGTTAATTTTAGGGCAAATGGATTTTAAAAAATGATATCAATCAAAAAGTGTCAGGATTTAGCTTTAACCATAGCCTTTAACTAATTTTATAAAATTAACCTACTTAGAAAGAAAGTAAATAACATCTTTGGTTCAACAACTTATCTGTAGTTTTTTCCTGAAATCTAGGAAAATACAACAACACAAAAGGGTGCATTTTCAACTGATCAGCATTCTGGTTTCAGAGTCTGTGAACTAGGGATCAGAAAAACTCTCAGGGGTTTAAAGCATAAATCATCTTAGCTTATGAAGTACTAAAGTTAGAAACCACTTTTTTTTACATCTTCCTTTGTAGTAAGAACTAAAAATGATATAAAAATCTGATCTCTGATAATAATCTTTTAGCTGCTTTCTTAGTCTCTGTAGATTTAAATATCTGTCATTGTCATACTTGCTAGAATATCTCCTCCAAAGATAAAAGCTAAGAAAAACATGTATGCCCAGATTTTACTTTATAGTAGTGCTCTTGTCATAAGAAAATCTTCAAGATGCTAACAGACTTCGTAAGTATCAGAGATCAGCAACTTGTAAAAATTACAACCAGAATTTATAATAGTATTAATCTTTACTGATAAGGCTATGTTCATGCTTAGAGCTGGCATTTACTTTTATGCCAATCGACTCAACTACTTCGATATGACTCAATGGTAACAGTTCTTAAAGTAATATTTCCATAAACAAGGAACAAAGAGATGGTCTAGAAAGTAAGTCATTAACTTTGTGCCAGTAAATCCTGGTTCCAATTTAGGCATTGTATATGGTTCCTTGAGCACCATTACGACTGATCAAAACTAGAAGTAATCCCTGAACTCTATAGGGTATAATTTGTGAGTTGAATGACAGTCCTCCCAAGATACTTAGGACAGGTTATTCTCAGGACAGTTATAGTGAACTCATGAGGCCCTGCAGACTCATAAGAAATTATTGCCTCTGCATTAACTACCTAGAAGAATGAAAACATCATCCTAAATTAGCATAAAGCAAGAGTATGTACAATATTATTTGTTAAATACCCTGAGCACTAAATTACAGCACTCATTTAGTGTTTCTAATAGTAATGATAAGAGTTGATGAAGACAGAGAAGTCTCAAATATTTCTATTGATAATGTCCAATAATCCAGCTATAAATTTATATCATGTGATTCATTAATAATATTCTTGAATATATCAATATTTTAATATTTATCATCTTTTTATTTATGTATGCATATACAAACTTTATTCATGTTAATCTAATGCCAAAATAATCCTAATGATCATTACTTGGTAAATGAATAATTAATATAATATATCCATACACAGAAATACAGTGATCTTAAAAATGAATAAATTGATGATGCCATGAAGTAACTTGCTTGCAAGCTGACTATAAAAGTAGGAGTGGTCCCAAAGCATTGAGGGTTGTTTTATTGTCTCCTCTTACTTGAATAAATTTGTTAAGTAAAATAAGACATCCAAAACTCTACTCATTTAAATAAAATCTTCTGGCACATTCAATAATGTAAAAAGATATTGGTGATTGCAGAAACTAATTGAAGAAGGGGCCGGAGTGATGGTGCAAGTGGTAAGGTGTCTGCCTTGTGTGCACTAGCCTAGGACAAACCACGATTCTATCCCCCAGCGTCCCATATAGTCCCCAAAGCCAGAAGCGATTTCTGAGCACACAGCCAGTTGTAACTCCTTAGCATTGTGGGATGGGACCAAAAAATGAAAACAAAAGCAAACAAATAAACGTGATTTTTTGTCCAATGGTAAAGTGTAAGTGAAGAAATGTATAAGTTAAAGTTGCTGAGATCATCTCATTTGAAATATTAATGTTACCACTCCTAGGGTTATATCCTAGGAACACAAGAATACAATATAAAAATTCCTTCCTCATACCTATATTCATTGCAGCACTATATACAATAGCCAGACTCTGGAAACAACCAAGATGCCCTTCAACAGATGAATGGCTAAAAAAAATGGGGTACATATACACAATGGAATATTATGCAGCCATCAGGAGAGATGAAGTCATGGAATTTTCCTATACATGGATGTACGTGGAATCTATTTGCTGAGTGAAACAAGTCAGAAGGAGATAGACACAGAATAGTCTCACTCATTTATGGGTTTTAAGAAAAATAAAAGACGTATTTTGTAATAATTCTCAGAGAGAATAGAGATGAGGGCTGGAAGGTCCAGTTCACAATATAAAGCTCACCACAAAGAGAGGTGAGTGCAATTAGAGAAATAACTACACTGACAACATAACAATGTGAATGAATGACAGAAGTTGAAAGCCTGTCTCAAATACAGGCAGGGAGGTAGGGAGGTGGAAGATTTGTGGCATTGGTGATGGGAATGTTGCACTGGTGAAGTAGAGTGTTCTTTATATGACTGAAACCCAACTACAGTCATGTTTGTAATCAAATTGTATAAATAAAGATATTAAAAATTGTAAAGTGAAGACAATAAAAATGTAAAACTAAGTATTACATTTGCATGTATTATATCAAAATATATCATGGCATATATTATATGCTATATACAATTTATATTAAATTTTATATTATATTAGGTCTATTAGAACATATATTAAAATAATATATTATATATTTATATATACACAATAAATGTAAAATAGAGAATAGAGGGGGCTTGGGGGGGGCACACCTGGTGACTCTCAGGAATTATTTCTGGCTATTGCTCAGAAATCGCTCCTGGCTTGGGGGACTATATGGACACCAGGGATCTAACCACAGTCTGTCCTGGGTTAGTCATGTGCAGGGCAAACACCCCACCACTTCGCTATCGGCCCCTAGAGATGTTTTAACATAAAATAAGCCACTAGATATTTTGGCAGTATGACCACATAAATTCAATGAAGGAGGATGGAAAATTAATACCTCAAGAGAAAGTAAAACAAAGGGAAAAAGGAGAAAAATCAGGCTGGAGATATAATACAGCTGACAGGGCTCTTGCCTAGCACACATCACCCCATCTGATCTCCTGATTCTTGTTCAGAATAATCCCTGAGTACCACCAGATATGGTCCTAAAATAAAATTTTAAAAAAGAAAAGAAAAATTAATATATTAGAATTAGGCTCAGTGAAGTTTACAAAGCTTCAAGTAAAGCCATTTTTTTGTATTGCTAATTTATTGATCCCAGATAAAGAATGGATTCCATGGGGCCAGAGCGGTGGCACAAGCGGTAGGGCATCTGCCTTGCCGGCGCTAGGACTGCGGTTCTATCCCCCAGCATCCCATATGGTCCCCCAAGCCAGGAGCAATTTCTGAGCGCATAGCCAGGAGTAACCTCGGAGCGTCACCAATTGTGGCCCCCCCTCCAAATAAAATGGATTCCGTGATGTGATCATTTTTTTGTGCTTTTCTGAAATAACAGGACAAACTTCAGAAGATAACTCTACTATCTGCTAATGTTTAATGAAGATCTGGAAAACAAAAGGGTGACATGGCTTGAATATTGCATTGTATTGAAGCTGAATCATTTAGGGAAAATATTTTGAAATCAAAGGTAAGAAATGGTCATTTAAGAGCAAGCTTCAAATTCCACCTGCCAGTGTTGAAGGACAGGAAGACTAGGATGCTTGGCTGGAGGAAAATGCCGTCCAAACTGAAAATGAACCATTTCCAATTAAAATGTGGTGAAGGAAATGGTAGAATTGGAAGACATCAAAGCATATAAGAAGAAAAACAGGAAAATATTTCCTAAAGCAATTCTGGAGGAGGTCTATATTTCCAAAATAAAAATAATTGGTCTTGAGGATGAGCTCATCAAAGATTCTTAACTAGCTTATGGAAATAAAAACTTCAAAACACTGCAAAGAAGTCATAGGAATGTCTAGCAAATCTGGCTTTAGTGAGAGGTGATCCAAACCTTCAAAGTAGAGGTGGGAGAAGAACCCAGAGAAGGAATGGAGGCGTTGGTGGGTAGATAGAGCTGTAGGGAAGGAATACAGCTCTATAGTAAATCAATAACATTTAATCACCTAATGACCTCAGTAAAAGACTTGAAAATTATTTGTCATAAATTATATTTGGCAGGCTTAGTATAGAAATTGTGGGAGAAGAGACTCACATAGATATCTTTAAAAAAAATTCATTTTTCCTTTCATGCAGAAGGTCATCGGTTCAAATCCTAGCGTCCCCCATGCCTGCCAGGAGCAATTTCTGAGCATGGAGCCAGGAGTAACCCCTGAGCACTGCCTGTGTGACCCAAAAACCACAAAAAAAAATTCATTTTTGATTTTTTTTAATTGAGATCAAATTTATTTATAACCTTATCTTATTTCCAGGTATACATAATCATTTGTACAAACTGCAAAGTAATTCTCACAATGATTAGAGTTGCAATCTCCATACAAACTATATATGCATATAATAATATACAAAATAAATTTATGTTATCATGTATGTTGTGATAAAAACGTTTAAGATGCATTTTCTTGGGAATTTTTCATCTACAATACAGTATGCTTGACTACAGTTGTCAGTAGCTGTATATAGACCAAGAACTTATATCTGGAAGTCTACATTTCTTTTATTTTGTGGGATGTTGAGCCTCATATAATGGCGTTCAGGGGGTTGTTCTGTCTCTGTGGTCAAAAATTACTCCAAGTAGGGCCGGAGAGATAGCACAACCGGTAGGGTGTTTGCCTTGCACACCAGATCCAGGACAGATGGTGGTTCGAATCCTGACATCCCATATGGTCCCTCGTGACTACCAGGAGTGACTTCTGAGTGCCTTTACGTGTGACCTAAAAACAAAACAAAACAACAACAACAAATTACTCCAAGCAGGCTTGGGAAACCATATGAGGTTCTGGGGATTAAACCCAGGTCAGCCACATGCAAGGCAAGAGCCCTACCTATTAGACTATTGATCTGACCCCAAACATCTTTATTTCTTATACTGTTTTAAAATATATGAAAATATGTACAAAGTTCTTTACTATGGCATGGAACTTCACAATCTGCTCCACACAATATTTATTTTCATAAATTATTGGTTACTCTTCATTCCTAGAGATACCCAAAGTCATATTTGTTGATTCTTTGCTATAAGTCATTTTGCCATTTGCCTTATAGTTTACTGTGATGTATTTTTGTAAGTAGTTTTTAAACACAACTGCCACATTGTTAAACGATTTCTTTAGATGTATCTTCAAACAGAAATATTTTAAGTTATCACTCATAAAATAAATATCACAGTATAATAAATACCATAGCCTCAATTAAGCTGTACTATTCTCTAAATAAGTAGCTCTTGCTTCATAAGTGTTTTTCCTCATCAAAAATAATAAAGTGCATACAATAATATAAATATAGTAAACTGATAAGAACAGATACTACACTTGATCTTAGCCAAAAGGCCAAGAAGCAATATTATAATATAAATATAATCTATCTGGGGCACAATCAGCTTTTGCAAATGCCTGGGATCACACAGTAGTAAATGTTGAGATTGAGCACAGATCAATCTGGTTTTATAAAACAAAATATTTCTATTTTACAAGGTTACTTTTTGCACTAGTTTTAGAAATGATAGTTCACTCTTACTTATTTATATCCCTTACTAGATTGTGAGTTCTTCCATGTTAGGTCATAAGTCCTTATTTTGTGTCTTCTGCCACACAGTGTCTCCTTTAAGAGTTTATTTAATACTTGATAATATTTGAGTGAAAAAAATGAATGTATAAACAAAAGACCAATAGAAACTTGCGTGATGATCATAAAAATGAACAAGAAAATGTCATTGACTTAAGTAAATAGATGTCATGGTGGCAAACTCTAAAAGTCTAATTTCATATTAACAGTTTTTAAAACTAATTTTAAAATAGCACACTAATGTGTTATTCATAAAAGTCTGACACAATATAAACTACTCTAATATAAACATACTGAGATGACTTGATATGACTTTGACAGAAAACTTTTCCTGTTAAAACTGTGACTACGTTTGTATTTCACAATAAGTACATTACTTGTTCTGAAGTGAGTTCTTGGAATATTAACGTGTTATATCTGGTTATTTGAAAAATCCGATTGCTTAAATAGCTCCAAATGACAGTGAAAATGAACTAAGATACTAAGATTACAATTTGGTAAAATATAGAAATGTGATTTATCCAGATGAACTAGCATAATTCTCAACTCCTTGATGAATAAAAACTAAGCTCTGTGTTGTTGACTTTTGGGGCACACCCAGCTGTGCTCAGGCCTTACTCCTAACCTCTGAACTCAGGGATCACTCAGCACAAGAGATCATGTGAGGTACCTGGGATTGAACCTGGTTTGACCATGTGCAAGACAAGTGCTGTATCAGCTGTAGACTAAACTTTCTTAAAGGAGCAAAGAGTAGCAAGTAAGTTGTCTTCATTTCCTCTTTCCCACAAAAAAATTATGTAGCTCAGTCTATTGCTGATCTCCTTGTAACTGTTTCACTACCTGCTGATGCTTTGAGATTAGATGTACCCATTAGACTTGTCTCAGCGAATGGCCTATGAGATTAGGTGCTATTGGTAACATCTGAACACAGCTTTAGGAGACATCATTTATCTCCATCAACTCTAGGCCTCTTTCCTCCCTCTTGTAAAAATATCCTGTAAGCAATTTGGACTAGAAAATGTACAGCTTAGCCAAGCAGATCCAAAACAAAACTACAGTGACTACAGCTGAATCACAAATGCTAACATGCAACTTGAACAAAAAATAAATTTGAGAGTTGTTTCTTGCTCCAACAAAGCTGTCTAGTTGATATAAATTAAATGGAAATGAAATACTGTTAAAATTTTGTGAAAGAATTTTTTTTCAAAAAGTTGCTATTTCTTTTTTTTTTTATTTGAACACCTTGATTACATACATGATTGTGTTTGGGTTTCAGTCATGTACAGAACACCACCCATCACCAGTGCAACATTTTATCTCATCCCATTGCTCTCCCGATTGCTGCATAGAAATTTTCTGATAGTTCCAAAAGATCCTTGTTTATAACTGAAAATTCAAAAATAAATCACTTTACAAAAAACTTTATATGATTTCAAAGGGACACTGGATTTCACTTACTTCCTATTTCTCATATTACAAGCATGAAAAAATAAAATCCAAACAACTCAAAAATCTCCTCCTGTAACACTTTCCAGAAAGGACCACCAATGCTCATGAATGTATGCAAGTATAAAATAGGAGTGGTCATTAACGCACTAAAACTATTGAAAGCCAAATTCTAAAACCCATGTAGAGACAATCTAAAGCAACCTGCTTTATAGTCATCATTGTCTTCATTGTATCATCATCTTTATTATTATCATCATCATTATCAAAATTGAATCTCAGTATGGTTACTATGATGTTTCTAGGGTCATTGTCACAGGTTGAACTGGATCACACACATAACTTTGGAGCATGACTAAACTGCGAATAGAACTTTAAAAGGAAATTGAGTTTAAGTGAGACTGTTATGATGGATTCTTGGTGGCATGTGAAGAGGAAATTTGATTCACAGAAATACCTGTGAAAGACCAAGTATGGAAACAGCCAGGTAAACAGCTGTAAACCAATTACACATATCTTAGAAGTAACCAGGCCTGCAGTATGCTCCCCTCATTGCCTTTCTCAATGTTCAGTAACTATGAACACAGTTATACACTCCACCCTTCCTAAAATATTCTCTCAGACTTCTATAATAGTCATGTCTTCTAAAGATAAGAAATAAGATCACAACTTAAGCCAACTAGTTTAGACACCATAAAATGTTATTGATTTATCCAGGAAGTTCAAGGAATAATGCTAGCTTTAAGGCACATAAGAACCTAGAGGTTTAAACAATATCATAAATCTATTGAGTCTTCTCTGTCCCTCAGGTTACATTTTTGTTCTTATCTTGTTTGTAGATAAGTTTACATCATGTAGCAGTTCTACACATATCAATCATCTTTTTCTTTACTAGACATAATAGAGGATTAAAACATCCTTTTTTATGAGTATTAACAAAAGAAGTTATTGAAATCCTTAACCAAGCAAGCCTTGTAGTAGCACATACAACTGAGATTCGGTGAATAATTCACATGTCCATTAGGAGATAATCAACCCTGAACTCCAGGGATTCAAATGTAAAAGAAGATATGCTATCTTATGGCTATCTTATGGCTATCTTATGGTCTTCTAAAACAAACCCTGCTCTCTCATTTTATTTCCCTTTTATTCTTTTTATGTATCTTTTTCTGATACATACACCAAGAATCCAAAATCTGAGGGTTTTTTTTTTAAGTTTCCTCTTCTCTATCCATCCTCTCTTTTTAGTTGGCCATTGAAGAATTATTTTTAAATCCACAATTAAAATTGATGCTTGAAATTGGTAATTCCTTAAATATATGTTCTAGAAACAAAATCTCTTTTGAATAAAAATACTGGCTTTTAATTTTTTACTTTAAATTCCCAAATGAATATATAATTATCAAAACAGGTTTCTCTGGTATTTTTCTTTCTGGCCCTAAAATTTTTTCTTAATATTTACATTACTCTAAACAATGTTTATTATATTAACACAAATCTCACAGTATTTCTTAGTCCTTTACAGTTGTTATCTCCCTTTTCTTTTCTTCACTTAATGAATTTAAACTTACCTTAAGTATAAACTTGAAGGGGCAAAGAGCAATGTTATAGTAGGTAAGATGTTTATCTTTTACACAGCCAACCCAAGTTTTATTCCTGGCATCCCATATGATCTCCAGAGCATCACCAGTAGTGATTTCTGGATGCCAAGAGAGAAGTGATCCTTTAGAACCACTGGGTGTGACTTTCAGATGTAGTTAACTAAGAAACTATATATAAATGTTCAAAGTTAGGGAAAAACCACATATTTTATAGTATTATTAATATTACATATACATATATTTATACATGTACACGTGAATATGTATCTATGTGGTGTTTTATTTATACTCTTTTAGACCGAATTTTCAAATTCTGAATTTCTAGCTCATTCATTATATTTTTCTACAATTAGTTTCATGTCACTGAAATGTAGTTATTATAACTAATCTAGATGAATATAGAAATAATGTGACTTCCATACTACTTACAAGTGAATCTGAAATCTTTATTATAGACAACCGATTAAAGAGGCAAAAATAATATAAGCTTATATTTTTATTATTTATAATTTTCCTTCCAAGCACTTCCATATCAATTTTTTTACCCTCATAGAAAATCTTATATTCAACATTATACTGAAATGAAGACAGGTAAAGTCATCAAATTATTAAAGAGCATAAAACTTAGGTTTCTCATTCTTAGCCACAGACTTTTTCAATCGCCCCTTACAAATATTTTTTACTTTAATTCAAGAAAAAATCATTCGCCCTTATTAATGTCTTCTAGGTATGCCAAAAAAGAGGCAACTTATTACCAAAACAACAACAAAAAATGGATGAAGAGTAATGAGGATAAATTCTTTGGATTTTCGGGTCAAAATACATTAAAATAATATTATTATGAAGAAGTAGCAATACATTAAATAAATTCAACAAGTTAAATAAGTTTTCATTTTATTAATAAAAAACATAATTTTTTGATTGGAGAAAAATAATTTTAATATCACCTTGGAAAAGTAATTTGTTCAGAACTTAAGAAACTTAAAGCAGTTTAACATCTATTAAACCTATTTCCTGAATTTCTATCATGACATAATTAGACTGATATATTCATAACAGTGTTTATTATAGGTAATATACCAATAACAATGGAAATAACCTACATGTACAGTAATGAGAAATGAGGTGATCTAAAATATAAGACAATGTTTTAATGGAATTAATTACAGTTCTAAATTAATTTTAGTGTCTGAAAAATCTTTATAACATGAACATCAATAAGAGTAAGATATTTTTGTAATTTTATACTTATAAGGTTACCAATAAAAGTAAAATCCAAGATAGATTAAGAATATGAAGGGTATTTTTATTTTGATGGAATACAATGAAGATTTTCTTTATTGACTTGTATAAGAGAGGAAAGTAAAACATAAACACTGATAATCTTCAAATTTAACAAGCTCAATACCTCAGAAACAAGCTCACCCTGTCTCACAAGAAGCTTAAAAGATAAAATGATATCATCTTCCTTTGTCTGAAGAATGTAATAGTTAACTGAAGTTCTGGTATTTTCTTTTTTTAATATATTTTTTATTTAAACGCCTTGATTACATACATGATTGTGTTGTTTGGGTTTCAGTCATGTAAAGAACACCACCCATCACCAGTGCAACATCCCCATCACCAATGTCCCAAGTCTCCCTGCTCCCCAACCAACACCCGCCTATACTATAGACAGGCTTTCTATTTCCTTCATACATTCTCATTATTAGGATAGTTCAAAATGTAGTTATTTCTCTAACAAAACTTATCCCTGTTTGTGGTGAGCTTCATGAGGTGAGCTGTAACTTCCAGCCCTTCTCTCTTTTGTGTCTGAAAATTATTATTGCAAGAATGTCTTTCATTTTTCTTAAAAACCATAGATGAGTGAGACCATTCTGCGTTTCTCTCTCTCTCTCTCTCTCTCTCTCTCTGACTTATTTCATTCAGCATAATAGATTCCATGTACATCCATGTATAGGAAAATTTCATGACTTCATCTCTCCTGACAGCTGCATAATATTCCATTGTGTATATGTACCACAGTTTCTTTAGCCATTCGTCTGTTGAAGGGCATCTTGGTTGTTTCCAGAGTCTTGCTATGGTAAATAGTGCTGCAATGAATATAGGTGTAAGGAAGGGGTTTTTGTATTGTATTTTTGTGTTCCTAGGGTATATTCCTAGGAGTGGTATAGCTGGATCGTATGGGAGCTCGATTTCCAGTTTTTGGAGAAATCTTCATATCGCTTTCCATAAAGGTTGAACTAGACGGCATTCCCACCAGCAGTGGATAAGAGTTCCTTTCTCTCCACATCCCCGCCAACACTGTTTATTCTCATTCTTTGTGATGTGTACCATTCTCTGGGGTGTGAGGTGGTATCTCATAGTTGTTTTGATTTGCATCTCCCTGATGATTAGTGATGTGGAACATTTTTTCATGTGTCTTTTGGCCATGTGTATTTCTTCTTTGTCAAACTGTCTGTTCATTTCTTCTCCCCATTTTTTGATGGGATTAGATGTTTTTTTCTTATAAAGTTCTGTCAGTGCCTTGTATATTTTGGAGATTAGCCCCTTATCTGATGGGTATTGGGTGAATAGTTTCTCCCACTCAGTGGGTGGCTCTTGTATCCTGGGCACTATTTCCTTTGAGGTGCAGAAACTTCTCAGCTTAATATATTCCCATCTGTTAATCTCTGCTTTCACTTGCTTGGAGAGTGCAGTTTCCTCCTTGAAGATGCCTGTAATGTCCTGGAGTGTTTTGCCTATGTGCTGTTCTATATATCTTATGGTTTGGGGGCTGATATCGAGGTCTTTTATCCATTTGGATTTTACCTTCGTACATAATGTTAGCTGGGGGTCTAAGTTCAATTTTTTGCAAGTGGCTATCCAATTGTGCCAACACCACTTGTTGAAGAGGCTTTCCCTGCTCCATTTAGGATTTCCTGCTCCTTTATCAAAAATTAGGTGATTGTATGTCTGGGGAACATTTTCTGAGTATTCAAGCCTATTCCACTGATCTGAGGACCTGTCCTTATTCCAATACCATGCTGTTTTGATAATTATTGCTTTGTAGTACAGTTTAAAGTTGGGGAAAGTAATTCCTCCCATATTCTTTTTCCATAAAGGTTGAACTAGAGGGCATTCCCACCAGCAGTGGAAAAGAGTTTCTTTCTCTCCACATCCCCGCCAACACTGCTTGTTCTCATTCTTTGTGATGTGTGCCAATCTCTGTGGTGTGAGATAGTTGTTTTGATTTGCATCTCCCTGATGATTAATGATGTGGAGCATTTTTTCATGTGTCTTTTGGCCATTTGTATTTCTTCTTTGTCAAAGTGTCTGTCCATTTCTTCTCACCATTTTTTAACAGGATTAGACATATTTTTCTTGTAAAGTTCTGTCAGTGCCTTGTATACTTTGGAGATTAGCCCTTTATCTGATGGGTATTGGGTGAATAGTTTCTCACACTCAGTGGGGGGCTCTTGTATCCTAGGCGCTATTTCCTTTGAGGTACAGAAGCTTCTCAACATAATATATTCCCATCTGTTAATCTTTGCTTTCAGTTTCCTCCTTGAATATGCCTGTAGTCTCAATATCCTGGAGTGTTTTGCCTACGTGTTATTCTATATATCTTATGGTTTCGGGTCTGATAGTGAGGTCTTTAATCCATTTGGATTTTACCTTCGTACATGAAGATAACTGAGGGTCTAAGTTCAATTTTTTGCATGTGGCTAGCCAGTTATGCCAACACCACTTGTTTAAGAGTTTTTCTTTGCTCCATTTAGGATTTCTTGCTTCTTTATCATAAATTAGGTGATTGTATGTCTGTGGAACATTCTCAGAGTACTCAACCCTATTCCACTGATCTGAAGTCCTATCTTTATTCCAAAACCATGCTGTTTTGATAACTATTGCTTTGTAGTATAGTTTAAAGTTGGGGAAAGTAATTCCTCCCATATTCTTTTTCCCAATGATTGCTTTAGCTATTCTAGGGTGTTTTGTTCCAAATGAATTTCAAAAGTGTCTGATCCACTTCTTTGAAGAATGTCATGGGTATCTTTAGAGGATCACATTAAATCTGTACAATGCCTTGGGGAGTATTGCCATTTTGATGTTGTTAATGCTGCCAATCCATAAGCAGGGCATGTGTTTCCATTTCTGCATGTCCTCTCTTATTTCTTGGATCAGAGTGTTAGAGTTTTCTTTGTATAGGTCCTTCACATTTTTAGTTAAGTTGATTCCAAGATATTTGAGTTTGTGTGGCACTATCGTGAATGGGGTTGTTTTCTTAATGTCCATTTCTTCATTATTACTATTGGTGTATAGGAAGGCCATTGATTTTTGTGTGTTAATTTTGTAGCCTGTCACCTTGCTATATGAGTCCATTTTTTCTAGAAGCTTTTTGGTAGAGTCTTTAGGGTTTTCTAAGTATAGTATCATGTCATCTTCAAACAGTGAGAGCTTGACTTCTTCCTTTCCTATCTGGATTCCCTTGATATCTTTTTCTTGCCTAGTCTCTATAGCAAGTACTTCCAGTGCTATGTTGAATAGGAGTGGTGAGAGAGGACAGCCTTGTATTGTGCCAGAATTTAGAGGGGAAGCTTTTAGTTTTTGTCCATTGAGAAAGGTTCCTTTAATTCCCATCTTGCTGAGAGTTTTGATCAAGAATGGGTGTTGGACTTTATCAAATGCTTTCTCTGCATCTATTGATATGATCATGTGATTTTTATTATTCTTGAGTTTTGTCACTATGTCCCACCACTGCCTTCTGGCCTTGAGTGTTTCTTGTGACAGGTCTGTGGTAAATCTCAAGAATGTTCCCTTGAATGCAATTTTTCTTTTTGATCTTGCTGCTTTCAGAATTCTGTTTCTATCTGTGGGATTTGTCATTGTGACTAGGATGTGTCTTGGGGTGTTTTTTGGGGGGTCTCCTTTAGTTGGTACTCTTCAGGCATGCAGGATTTGATCGCATGTATTCTTTAGCTCTGGTAGTTTCTCTTTAATGATGTGCTTGGCGGTTGATTCTTCCTGGAGATTTTATTCCTGGGTCTCTGGGACTCCAATGATTCTTAAGTTGTTTCTGTTGAGCTTATCATAGACTTCTATTTTCATCTGTTCCCATTCTTTGAGTAATTTTTCAATTGTTTGATCATTTGCTTTAAGGCTTTTTTCCAGTCTCTTCTACTGTATGGAGTTGTTATTCATCTCATCTTCCAGTGTACTAATTCTATCCTCAGCTGCTTTTAACCCGTGGGAAAGCTCATCCATGTTTTTCTTCAATTCTTCTACTTAGTTTTTCAGACCAGTTATTTGACCTGAAATTTCAGTTTGGAGTTTTCTGATTTCTATCTTCATATTCTCTTGGTTCTTATTAGTGTTCTCTTCTATATTTTCTTTGAGTTTTTTGAACATCTTCCATATTTCGACTCTAAACTCCTTATCTGAGAGACTGACTAGTCAGTTGGCCATGTTCTGGTCATTTGAGTTGCCGTCTTCATTCTCTATGTCTGGCACTGGCCTGCGTTGTTTCCCCATTGTCACACTTGTATTGTGGGTTTTTCTGCGTGTTGTGGTTGTATTCATTGGCTAAATGATGTGCGTGGCCGCATAGCGAAGTGGAGCAGTGGCACTCCTCTGGCTCCTCCCTTTCTGGGCGTGTAAACTCACCTCCAGAGAAGGTGAGCCATCCACAGATGAGCCACATACAGGATGAAATTAGGCCGAAAATGTAGCACAGCACAGAAGACAGGCAGATAGGGGTGCTGGCATCTGATTTCCAGCAGATTTCAGCAGCTTCCCCTTTCTGGGCGTGTAAACTCACCTCCACGGAAGGCTAGCCGTCCGCAGATGAGCCACACACAGGATAAAATCAGGCTTAAAATGCAGCACAGCACAGAGGACTGGCATATAGGGGTGCTGGCATCTTAGTTCCAGCAGAGTTCAGCAGCTTCCCCTCTCTGGGCGTGTAAACTCACCTCCAGAGAAGGCTAGCCATCTGCAGATGAGCCAGTTCTGGTATTTTCATGGGGATAAAGAAGATTCAAGCTTTAGGGCTATCAGACCCAGGCATCGGAGGACGGTGTAAAAACAGAAAACAGAGTAGGAGGTCCCCTCTTTGTCTAGCTTACTATCAGTGATCATACATCTGTTTGGTCCTGGTGCCCTCCCTCGTTTCTCCCTGTATTTGAGAGGCTAACCTAGATAAATCAAGTTATATGGTTTTGTTTGAGGGAAAGAAAGGCAATAGAATCGGGTAAAGATTAAGCAAAAAAATTAAAAATCAATTAATTAATTAATAAAAATATGATGAAAATGGGCAGAGTCCTTCTAGTGGCTATCAGCCACAGTTTGAGAGAGGACATGAAAAAGATAATTGAAACACCATAACAATACAAAAATAAATGTCAAATTAAATATCCAGTGAGCCCTACAGCAATAAAGAGAAGCACCACACAATAGTCTCTGTTCTAAATTCAAATCATGCTGGAATGCAAAAGGAAAGAGAAAGATAAGATAAAATAATATAAAATAAAATAGGAGACATCAACTTCAATATCTATACCAAAATAAAGATGTCAAAAAATCAATAAATATATATGTGGAAAAATTATTATTTTGTGCTTTTCTTTTCTTTTTTCCCCCTGCATAGGCACAGTAATTATTGGGGATATTGTAGAGGGAATTCCCTTGCCCTAGGAGATACAGGGTTTCCCCATCCCTGACATATACTGTCATGGGATTAACTATAGACTCCTTGTATGATCATTTACTCTCCCCTCGGTGCTTTTGTGGTGTGTGGAAGACTTCTGCTTCATCATGGATGTTAAAATCAGTCCTCTGTATCTAGAGATCTTGGTGACTGTGCAGCTCAAGGAATGGAGCTAATGATGAAGGCTTTCTTTGTGGTTCTAGCAGTTCTGCTTCTTCAGTGTCGTTTTAATTCATCTTCTGTAGTTGGTGTTCTTGGTCATTATGCTGCTCCTAGGATGGAGCCTGGGATAAGGTCCTTCCTTATGTTTCTGGAAGACACGTTCACTTGCGGTTGTCTCAGTCAGACCTCTGGAATTGGAGATCTTGTTTGTTGAACAGATTGTAGACCAAAAACTAGGTTAGAGCTTTTTGTTGTTGTTGTTGTTGTTGGTCCCGGGATGTGTACTGTCTAGTCCTGGTTGTAACAACCAGTCATCTGTATATAGCAATCTTGGTTTTTGCACAGATCAAGGGGGGTGATGATGGGGATATGGGTTGCAGAAAGAGAACGGGGAAGGGGGGAGGACAAATTTGGTGGTGGGTATTCCCCTGATTCAATGTCAATATGTACCTAAAATACTAATGTGAAAGATATGTAAGCCACTATGATCAAAATTAAAAAAGAAAAAAAAAACAGAAAACAGACTTGCAAGTCCTGATGTGACCTAAGCACTGTTCTTCTCAGTAACATAAGAATTTATAACATTGAACACTATTGCTCTCCTAAATCATTTACTATCTCGTGCTTCCTTTTTCCTTTTTTTCCTTGACTACTGGCATATATAGAAAATGTCTTAATTTTCTATCTAATACCCCAAATAGTTGGTGTTTGGCTACTCTAACTTGGTGTTTCAGAAGCTAATGAATGTGTGGAGTTGAATGAGGTAAGGTCTCAAATACAGTCTCCAACCAGAAAGGACTGATGAAAAGCAAATTTTCAAGAAAGTAGACATCCTCTGATGCATTACAAAATTCAAATGCAGAGAGGTTGAATCTAGAAAATGACTCAATATTTATAAATTTTTCCAACCCTGATCCCTTTTCTTGCCCTTGTTTCCTTCCTATGAACTCCTGTACTACCAGTTGGCTTTGAATCTCATGGCATGGCCCCATAGTTAAATGATTTTCACTTTGGTCATCTTACACTGTCCTGAGGGTTTACAGAAGACTGTGTCTCTCCAGTAGAGAAACACTGATGTATAAAATTTAGTGTTTTCTACACTTTTCATACAATGATTCTTTTGGTAGGTCGGCTATGGAATAAGCCAATACAAGAGTGATAAGCCACATAGTTAACCACTTCTATAATATATATATACTAATCACATGGAAGAGGTGGTAACTAGGCTGGAGTTCTGAAAGTTCCCTGAAGTCAAAGGTAAATTCTTAAGCTACTGGATGGTGTAAAATATCTGGAGAGATCCAGGAGAATGTGGGCAGGGTGGTAAGTAAGGTAATTGTGAGCCTTACAAAGCAAATGGCAAAAGTAGAAGAAAAAGAATCAGCATTTCAAATTCAATACAGCTGTATAAGTGCACACCACCAGATGTTTGCCTTAGATTAAAAAAGGGTGATTAAAATATGGAAATGTTGCACTGGTGAAAGGGGGTGTTCTTTTTCTTTTTATAACTGAAACCCAACTACAATCATGTTTATAATCACTGTGTTTAAATTAAGACATTATTTAAAAATAAAATAAAATAAATAAGGCAAATGGAGAGAATGTTTTAAGAGATCTTAAAAACTGGTTAGAAAACAATCATGTGAAAACAAATATTGAAGAAGCATGTAACAAGCATTGGGGATATTTTTGCTCATCAAAACAAACAGAAAAATTTTAATGATGAAAAATGGTTCTAGTGTTAATATGTTTAAATCTGACACAATAGTAAGATATCTTAATGTAACTAGTCAAAGACAATATATATGATTTATGGGAGGAATATTTGAACATACTAAAACAAAAAATGGTTATTCATCCCCCTTCACTCAAAAATAGGAACCAGGAAAACATGATGTAAATCCACAAAAAAATAAAATAAAATGAAAAAACTGTATTAGAAATACACAAATTAGGGTAATTTTAAAATATTTTTTTATATTTTTTGACAACCAGGTCATTCTTTTTTTAATAAATAAATACTTTCATTGACTCATCAATTACAAAGCTGATTTTCAGTCTACAATGTCCAACACATTTCACCAGCACACATTTCCCACTATAATTTTCCTTCCACCCTTCCCTTTGCCATCTTCCCTGCCTCTGTAACAGACATTTTCTTCTTTCTTTCTTTCTCTTTCTTTTTCTCTTTCTCTCTCTCTCTTTCTTTCTTCTCTTTTTTCTTTCTTTCTTTCTTCCTTTCTTCCTTCCTTCCTTCCTTCCTTCCTTTCTCTCTCTCTTTCTTCTTTTTATTCTTTCTTTTTCTTTCTTTCTCAATTTTTTAGACATTATGGTTTGCAATATTGCTACTGAAGGGGTTTCATGCATCTCATTTTATCTCCTTTCAGTACCAGTTCTTGTCCAAAGTGATCATTCCCAACTCTCATTGTCATGGTAGTCCCTTCTCTGCCCTAACTGCACTCCCCCACTCTTTGTGGCAAGCTTTCTCCCATGGACTGGTTCTCTTGGCCCTTGTCTCTATTGCTTTGAATATTAATACCATACATTTTTATAAATAGTAAAAAATTACTTTTGAGATGTGGATTTCTATCTCCAAGTGAGATGTTTCATATCTCTAAATGGGACTCAACTCAGTGTTTTCAACTTGGGGTCATGTGGCTTCCTTATTGACCCTTAGGTCTATAAGGTACAAATCCCTTAGATGAAGAGCTATGGCATGAGATTAGGGAGCCAACCTAAATTAAATGAAGAAACAAAAGATCAGAGTCAGAAAAAAACATTAAGAAACAATTATCTAAATCAAGGACTAAATAAAATCATTCCTTGTTCCTAGTTTAAGGAAACAAATTTATTTGATGGTATCCCAGAATGTGCATTTTCAACAAACTGAGAATTCAACAATCCTTGTGTTTCTAGACAATTCTTGTACATATTAAAATTTGAGAACCAATGACCCAAGCACAACAGCATAGCACCTAGAAACTTTCCTTTATCTCATTTGACATTGATCTAATCACTGGGCAATATGATCGTCTGGGCTTGGAGCCTAGTTCAGCTTCACTGAGCACAGAGCTCTTCTGTACTCTCAAATTTTTGCCAGTATTTCTCCCATGTGTCTGTCTGAGAGATTACTCAGTAAACCCTCTGGGTTATGTGTTGCAACTAGGCTCAGATAAATCAACATCCCAGGAAAATTTCTGGTTTTACTCAAAGGAAGAGTTTTAAGATTTTTTTCCCTTGCTCTATCTTCCTTTTCCTGATCTTAGATTGAAACAAAATGATTCCTCTATTCTTCAATTATCTGTATGAACAAATATTACCAGAAGTAGTGAAAAAAATTTTGTTTACCAAAGTATGCATCATCACAAGCAATGAAATAATCTCTAAATTGAATAAACTATGTTGCTGAGGGAAAATAAAAGAAAAATCAGTATTTTATAACTTCCTTTATACACACATCTCATACAATGTATTCATCTAATACCGGTTACTACTCATATTAACTAGGAAAAACATTTTTAATATAATTATTTCTCTGAATGTTGTGCTAAATTATTAAAAGCTATATAATTCTAATTTGGGGTGAATACAGGATTTAAGTTTTGGAGAAAATCATTTAAAGATGTAAAACTATCTGGGAGAAAAGTATTTGTAAAAAAAGTTTCACTTTCTTTCACTCAAATATATATACATATGTATGCACACATATATATCATCTTGAAGATTAAATTTTTTTCAGATTCTCTACTGGGACACATAAGAGCACCATTATAATTGCACATTGAGTAATGCTAGCAAGTTGTAAGTTCAAGGCTGTTTTCCTCACAGTCAAGTCCTTGGACAAGATCAGGAACAAGATTATAGATTCCCAAACAGAACTAGTTAGCAGTAGCATCAGCCTATGGCACTAATGAGGCTAAGGTCAAGGTTCAGTTCTAAAATAAGCTGGTTAACGAGACCAGGGCCATGGCCTCCCCGAACCTGATTGTGCAAAACCTTAATCACCTAAAGACTTTTACTTTTTAAGTTTTGCTTGCATTATCAATTTCTGGGCCTTATTCCAGAACAACCAAATAGGCATTTCTGGAAGGAAGGCAAAGAGATTATCTATCTTATGAATTCCCCAGGTGATTCTAAATCTAATGAGGATTTAGAGATCAATCACTTTAGGGGAGTCAATCAAAGTGAAGCAACCCTGTGGTCCTGAATGGCAGGTCTCTACAAATCAAAATCTGTAGTTTGCACTAAGAAAAAAATACTCAAAAGATTGAAAAAACAGAATGTTCCTGTACCACCCACAGCAACTCATGTGTATTTCTAGTGGCCTCCAACACCACTGGGTTACAGTGGCACAGTAACACCAAGTCTGATTGATACAGGCCTGTTACATAGAGGTTTTCCTGATTTCTTGAGCACTACTTAGGAGGTACATAAGAGTCAATAGGTTCTAAACTTGCATAGGCCTCTCACAATGTGACAGAGAGTTTGGCTTTCTCTTCTCCATATTTTGAGTTCCTCAGAAGAAGCCTTGATTGCAGGAAGATTTCAAATCTTAGTGACAAAGAGCAGCTTGGTGTCTTCAAACGCACCTTTTGTGTGGTTCTTCCTAGCCTCACTGTACTTTTCCAAAAGGCCATCTAAGAGAAGTCCTCTTTCCTCACATATTCTCAAAAACCCTCTTCTATATATTAATGGTTACTAAATACAACTCATTCCTCAAAATCTTTCCCCCTAATCCTCCCTTATATGTTTCTGGAGGGCTGAGAGAAAGGTATCATCTCTAAAGCACTTGGAATATTTCTTGTTCCTAAAAAGAATATTTCCACACATACAAATCAGTGTCTGACCAACTAAAACAGACCAATGGGGTTCTGAGGGCCATAATGTGACAATAAACTCTGTGATAAATCTACATGTTAAGAATTAGTGTGGGAACAAAGGGAAGCCACTCTGAGGCCATGTGTCCTGTAGGACTACAACATGTGTACATAAGTGAAGTGCCAGTAAAAAATGGTCAATGGTATATAGATAACAAAACCCCAGCAAAGTACATGACTTTTTGCTTCTCTGGCCAGCTGTGTTAGGGTTGAATATTTATAATTTGACTGTATTTGTTATAGTTTTCAAATCATATAGGTAATAAATAGCTCCTAGAGTTATACACAAACACAGTGAGATGGGGGTCATCCTAGTTTGTCTTAAGGCACAAAATAAAACTCCTTTTGTTTGTTTGTTTTTTTAAGTTTGATGGCAGTATTTGGGTTAGATTTGGAAAGTTCCATTTTGACGATATTCTTTCACCTCTGAAGCAAGCATTACTCTCCTTTCTTACAGAAATCTAACGTAAATTTCTTATCAGCAAAATGTTCAGAACAAACCCAAAGAACTCAGAAATTAGTTCCTTCATCCAAATAACACTTATGTCCATGGTCATCTAGCATATTAAACCCGAAGCCAATGACACCCATTTTGACAAAGTTTGACAGCTCTAACTGACACTGACTTTCAGTTCCATATAACAAGGTTTTCTTATTAATGGGTAAACTTTCTCTCAACATCTCCTCCAGGAAATATGCTTAAAACCTAGAAACATCTCCCAGGAGGAATAAGTGGAATCTGTCATGACCCACCTTGAAGGCTGCCAGGCACCTACACTTCCTGAGAGACAATACTCATATCCTCTGGAGTGTCTTAACATTAAAGGTATCTAAGGTCTGTTATTAGTGCAAAATGATGCATGAAAGCCTCATTTCCTGAATTCAGCAGAGGCCTTGAATGTCAGGCTACAAAGGGCTAGGGAGGCTGCCATAATGAGAGAGTCAGCTAAACGGTTTTACAGAAAGAGGAAATGGTGGGTAGATGAAAGTTGGGCTTATAAAATAGAAAATCCTACAGTGCATTGTGGTTCTATTAGGTGTACCCACAGGATAAAGAATTTAGGTGTGAAGTGGGATGGCAAGAGTTGCAAATTAAATAAGCCGCGCTTCTGGGGTTTTCCTTTAGTGTGCCCGCAGTAACATGCCCGTGGCTCTCAGGAACTTTATGACTAAGTTCAAATGAAGCACTTAGGCCTTATATTAAATGTAGCAGAGAAAAGGTTCTGAAAGATGTCTTGGCAATTAATTACCTGCCATCCTCCCCCTTTTCACAGCTTTGTTTTTAGGTGTGTGGGAGAGTTGAAAATATTTAATGACACCTAATTTGTTGCCCAGGTTTAATCATAGTCCTTAAGCATTGTGCTGAAGTCTGGAACCAGTGTGAAACATTTGTAAGGTACTATATCCTGACAGCTACATAGGAAGGAAAGTTTCTTTTTCTTTTTACTCTTGTTCAATGATCATACCAACTTTGCATCATTCTTGGAAATTATGAAAATGATAAAGTCCTTTCAAATAGAAAAAAGGTTTATTATAATTGAAAAAGAAAGTCCTTTTTATTACTGGTTAGTCTTTTCCTCATCTGACAGCTTCATTTTTTCCATAATCACTTAAATATTAAACAAGAACTTGAAATTCCTCCCAGATAAAAGCTAAAAGATAGAATGGGACTAAGGAAGCATACTGTTGTAGCTGGTCTATTTTAGTATAGTCTGTTGGCCCCTCTTATCTTCAATCACCTTAGATCTGGTTACTCTTTACATCTTGCTGACTTCCTGTTTTATATACCTCTTACTAAGCACAACATGCAAATATTTCCCTCTTGGCTTCAGGCCAGCCTTTTCAAAGTCACTATTTCTTTCCTTCATAGGGTTTAGTGAGAGTTAAAAGTTACAAAATTCATTCATTTAATATCAACTTTTTAAAAATTCATCTTTTCTCACTAGAAAATCCATGTCAAGAGAGAGATTCTCAGTGTTTTTAACTATAAAGTTCCAGCATAGACAAATTTTCTATTCTATAAATATTAAGTTGATGAATGCCTGAATATATGTCTGCATGGATGGATGGATGGATGGATGGGTCCTTGGGTGGTGCTTGGGTGGATGGGTGAATGGGTGGGCGTTTGGCTGGGTGGGAGCTTGGTGGTTGGGTGGATAGATGGATGAGTGGGTGGGTGCTTGGGGAATGAATGGATAGGTGGATGGATGGGTGGTGGCTGGGTGCTTGGTTAGATGGATGGATGGATGGATGGATGGATGGATGGATGGATGGATGGATGAATAGATGGGTGGATGGATGGGTGGATGAATGGATAGATGGTTAGGTGGGTGGGTGGGTGTATAGATAGATGGGTAGGTGGGTGGGTGTATAGATGGATGAGTAGGTGGGTGGGTAGGTGTATAGATAGATGAGTAGGTGGGTGGGTGGATGGGTGAGTGGGTGGGTGGGTGGATGTGTGGTTGGATGAATAAATGGATAAGAACCTTTAGTTTTGCTCTGTTCTAAATTGCATATGTCTCTATTCAACTCCCATTCATGCTTTCTAGTTTTGCTATATATATATATATATATATATAGAATTAAATACTTTAAAATTTACTGATAAAGCTTAAATTGAAACTTATGAGATATAAACCTGGGTAATAGCTACCCAAAGTAGTAAAATAATATGGAAACTAATGATACTGGCTCAAGACCATGAATTTTGGAAGAGTAGACCAACCATTCCATTCATCCTAATCCTAGTGACACTGTTCCAGACATGATATTTAGAAAGGGTAGGAGCCGGAGAGATAGCATGGAGGTAAGTCATTTGCCTTTCATGCAGAAGGTCATTGTTTCGAATCCTGGCATCCCATATGGTCCCCCTAGCATGCCAGGAGCAATTTCTGAGCATAGAGCCAGGAGTAACACCTGAGTGCTGCCGGGTGTAACCCAAAATACAAAAAGAAAAAGAAAAAAAAAAGAAAGAAAAGGAAGGGTAGAAAATAAGAGACATTAAATTCCAAATAAAGCTATACCTTTCATTCAGCTGTTAATTCATATATATGGAACAAGCATAAAGAAGCACAAAGTTTCAACAATAATCACTTGAATAGATATAAGCAATGTACAGAGGTGATAAAGTGTTGTATAATCAAGATAAGAAACCAGTTAGTCTTCATAAGGTAACTACCAATAAGGCAAGGATCAACATTTTGTTTTGGGGCCGACACGGTGTCGCAAGGGGTAAGGCATCTGCCTTGCATGCATTAGCCTAGAATGGACTGCAGTTCGATCCCCTGGTATCCCATATGGTCCCCCAAGCCAGGAATAATTTCTGAGCACATAGCCAGGAGTAACCCCTGAGCCTCACTGGTGTGGCCAAAATAAATTTTTTTGTTTTAATGTAAACATATAATTTTAAATATTATGCAATAACTTTTTAAGAATAAATATACCTATCATCAGCATTTAAGACCTAAAAAACAAATCTTTTCTTTCCTAAATTTGTACAGACTATATTATTTAATGATCTACTATTTTGCAAGCTCAGTACTACCTCTGACTTTAAACTCATTCACATAAACTCTGCTAGACTTGTTTCACTTTCTTATTTAATGGATTCTTGTTATTCTACCCTGTCTGTCAAGTTAATTCACAAACTACTGACCTGAATTTTAATATTATTTGCACTCTGGCTTCTTTCTACTTTGTTAGCCTTAATCTCCCCCACAGACCATAAAAGTGAATCTCTTTAGGCATCTAATAAAATGTCTACAACAACATTTTATACCAGACAAACATTTGTATACCGACTTGGTTTCTCAAGAAATAATGTGTTGGTACTTTCATGAATGACTGTTAGATTGGCATGATAGAATTTAAAAGGAGAAAAGCCTATAAAATAAAATAAAGGCTTAGATATTACATAGGCCAAATGTATAATAGAATGCACTAAATTCAAAAGCCTCTGTTTAAGTTCAACTCTTCCATTTTTAAATTGTGTGGCTCTGGGAACAAAACAATATTATGATAAGTATTGTTCTTTTTTTGCATGTGTCTGGCCTGGGTTTGATCCTGAGCACATGTCAGGTGTGATCCCTGAACACAGAATAAAAAGTTAGCCCTGAATACTTCTACATGTGCCTCCCCTCACCCCCCCCCAAATAAATACTGTGGTCTGGATGAGTAATACTATTAATCAGTTTATATTTATTTACACAGTGATATGATTTTAGTTTTTGTTTTCATTAGAATAAGAAGAGGGAGATTTGAGTTGAGAGAATTTTCAAAGTAATGTTTTAAAAAAATAAAAGTGAAATAAAGTAGAAAACATAATTTTAAGAAGCAAAATGATTTCTGCAGATCCACTACAATGGTAAAATTATAAAGTGAAGCAATTTTGCCCCGAGGTCAGGAAGCCTGATAAGCACAAAAGACATGGAGAGGGTATTGCTAGATAATCTTGCTAGTCTCTGCTCTGTCACATTTTTTCAAGAAACTAAAGCAGATTGGCAATTGGGTCTGGATATCAGTCAGGAGCTTCATTTTGCACCTAGGTCAGGAAGCCTACAATCACACATTACTTCAATTTTTAAAAAATCATTTATTTAAAGAAAATGTATCACAAGTTGACATAGTTGACCATAAACATTTGTTCCCAGAAAAGTGAAAGCAAAGCTATTAAAAAATGGAAGAGGAAGGAAGGAAGGAAGGAAGGAAGGAAGGAAGGAAGGAAGGAAGGAAGGAAGGAAGGAAGGAAGGAAGGAAGGAAGGAAGGAAGGAAGGAAGGAAGGAAGGAAGGAAGGAAGGAAGGAAGGAAGGAAGGAAGGAAGGAAGGAAGGAAGGAAGAGAAAGAAAAGGACAGCCAATAAAACACTTAAGCATTGAAAACAGAAATGACAAAACTTCAAACAAAATGACAACTGAAAAACTAGGTAAGTAAAGTGGAAAAGTGAAAGATGCACTGGAAGGCCTCACCAAGAGAACGACGGGTATGCAGGACAAAAAGAGCAAGCTAGAAGATAAGCTGTATAACACCTTCAGACAACAGTAGAAACTGAAGAAAAAAAAGATAAACAGCTGAGAAGAGAAATATGGTATGAATTCAATAGGAACAATATAAGAATTATTGGAGTCCTAGAGGGCCTTCTAGAAAGGCAATCCTTATAAAGAAGTAATAGTCACAGATACCATTGTTGAGAAATTTCCAGAGCTGGAGAATCAGATACCCAGATCCAAGAGACCCAAAGTGTACCAGCTAAAAGATATCCAAATAAAAGTACTCCAATACATATCCTATTTATAATGACAAATACCATGGTTATAGAATACTTAAAGCAGAAAGATCAAAAAAGGATATAATATACAAAGGAATGTCCTTAAGATTTGCAGCAGATTTACCAAAGAAAAACAACTGGGTCCAAAGATAATAGTGAAATATAGTGAAAAAAATTCAGACATGAAATATTACCAAGAATAATTTACCAGATAAACTTTGAAGGAATGATATGCAACTTCATGGATTAACAACAGCTTTGGACCTTCATAGTCTCAAAATTTTCTTTATAACAGGGACTTAAAGGATTATTTTAAGGCAAAAAAAAAAATCCCACAACATGCCAAACTTCGGCAGAAACATAGTACAAAACTTCATAACAATAATCTTTCTTAATGTCCATGAAATAAATGCACCAATTAAGAGACACAGAGGGGCAAGATGAATTAGAAAGATAGAACCCAACTTTCTGCTGCCTGCAAGAAATACATTTGACTTGTCAGAAAAACACAGACTCAAAGTCAAAGATTGGAAGATAACTCTTTAAGAAGTCTGAGGTGACTGTTCTATTATCAGACAACAAAGACTTGAGACTGAAAAGATTTTAAGAAACTGTGGTATAAGTACACCATGGAATAATACACAGATGTTAGGAAAGATGAAGTATTGCAATTTGCTTATATACTGATGGATTTGGACAGTACTCTGTTGGTAAAAAAGAGACAGAGGTAGCAGCCCGGGGGGGGGGGGGGGTGCGGGTAGGGAATATGGGATGCAAGATGGGAACGGGGGTGGAGGGAGGACAACTTTGGTGATGGGAATTCCCCTGATTCAATGTTAATATGTACCTAAAATATTACTGTGAAAGATATGTAGGCCACTTTGATCAAAATAAAAATTATAAAAAAGAAATAAAAAATAAAAATAAAAAATTGCTAAAATTAAAAAAAATGCTAAAGCTTTAAAAAATGAGTCAGAGGTAGAGGGATAAACATAGAATAATCACATTATTTGCAGAAATATAAAAAAGATAATATGGGGACCGGCGTGGTGAGGCGGAGCGGTAAGGCGATACCTTGCCAGCGCTTGCCTTTGACAGACGGCGGTTCCATCCCCCTGTGTCCCATATGGTCCTCCAAGCCAGGAACTATTTCTGAGCGCATAGCCAGGAGTAACCCCTGAGTGTCACTGGGTGTGACCCCCCCCCCAAAAAAAAAAAACAAAGAAAAAAAAGATAATATGGTAATAGTATCTAGAGACAATAGAGATAGGGGAAGGAGGACCAGTTCATGCACTGGGTGTGACCCAAAAAAAAAAGAAAGAAAAAAAACATAATATGGTAATAGTATCTAGAGACAATAGAGATAGGGGAAGAAGGACCAGTTCATGGTTGAAAGCTTCCCACAAATAGCAGGAGAGTGAAGCTAGGGAACAGAGGGATCACTATCACAATAATGATTGGAAATGATCTCTCTGGATAAGAATTGGGTGTTGAAAGGAGATAAAGTGAAAGGCATGATAACTCTCACTAACGATATTGCAAACCACAGTGTCTCAAGGGGTGAAAAGGTAGTGAGTAGAGAGGGAGGCAGTGAGAAGGAGAGGGAAAGAGAAGAAAATGTCTGCCCCATAGGTAGTCATGTGGGAGGAGGAAAAGAAGGTGGGAACATTGGTGGTAAGAAATGTGCACTGGGTAAGGCTGTTGCACATTGCATGACTAAAACTCAATCATTAATGACTTTGTATCTGTGGGAAAAAAACAAATGTATCATGAACAACTATTTAATCACTGTTTTTTTTATTTGTTTTGGTTTGGCTTTTGGTTTTGGGACACACCAAGTGACACTCAGGGGTTACTCCTGGTTATGCGCTCAGAAATCACTCCTAGTTTGGCAGACCATATGGGATGTCAGGAGTCAAACAACGGTCCATCCTAGGTTAGCTCGAGCAAGGCAAATGCCCTACTACTTGTGCCACTACTCTGGCCCCTCAAATGGCGTCTTCTAAATTTAAAAAATATTTGTGCAAATGCCCTACTGCTGTGCTATCGTTTTGGACCCTTAATCACTGTTTTTAAATAAAGAAATAAAAAAAATAGAAAGACAGTGAAGGTCATGTCTTTTTTTAATAATACCTTTATTTAAACACCTTGATTACAAACATAATTGTGATTACGTTCCAGTCATGTAAAGAACAACCCCCTTCACCACTGCAACATTCCCACCACCAATGTCCCAAATCTCCCTCCACCCCACCTCACCCCCACCTGTACTCTAGACAGGCTTTCCAGTTCCCTCATTCATTCACATGGTTATGATAGTTCTCAGTGTAGTTATTTCTCTAATTGCACTCACCACTCTTTGTGGTGAGCTTCATGAAGTGAGCTGGAACTTCCAGCCCTCCTCTCTTTGTCTCTTAGGATTGTTGCAAAAATGTCTTTTATTTTTCTTAAAACCCATAGATGAGTGAGACTATTCTGCATCTATCTCTCTCTCTCTCTGACTTATTTCACTCAGCATACTAGATTCCATGTACATCCATGTATAAGAAAATTTCATGACTTCATCTCTCCTGATGGCTGCATAATATTCCATTGTGTATATGTACCACAGTTTCTTTTGCCATTCATCTGTTGAAGGGTATCTTGGTTGTTTCCAGAGTCTGGCTATTGTGAATAGTGCTGCAATAAATATAGGTGTGAGGAAGGTATTTTTGTATTGTATTCTTGTGTTTCTAGGGTATATCCCTAGGAGTAGTATAGCTGGGTCGAATGGGAGCTTAATTTCCAGTTTTTGCAGGAATCTCCATATTGCTTTCCATAAAGGTTGGACTAGACGGCATTCTCCCCAGCAATGGATAAGAGTTCTTTATGCCTTAATAAGAAAGAAATGTGCATCAAGAACTCACACTTCTAAACATGAACCCAATGAGTCACCAGCAAAATTCTTAAAACTACTGCTAATAGACTTAAAGAAAGACATCGATAGCAACACAAAACTAATTGGAGACATTAACAAGACTCTTTCAACTCTTGACATAGCAAATAGACTAAAGTCCAGTGAGAAAATATTTTCTTTGAAGGAAGAAATAAAAGAGAATGATATAGTATCAGGCTTTTCATCCTCAAAAGTACAAATACACATTCTTCTCCCATGCACATGGATCATTCTCCAAGATAGACCACAGTTTGGGACACAAAGTCAAGAGGACATAAATTTTATCAACTATTTTCTCAGAACATAATACACTAAAAACAGAAGTAAATAATAAACAGAAATTGAGAATCAACTCAAATATCTATTAAATAGCTGATTACTAAAAACTCTCCAGAGAGTATATCAAAAGACTTTTCAAGACAAAAGAGAATGAGGTGAGGATTAAGTTATTCTAAGTTTCCCTAGAACTTGTGGAACACAGCAAAGGGCATGTTGAGAGGAAAGTTCATAGTTCTGAAAGCTATGATATATCTACAAAATGGAATATTACTCATCCATAAGAAAACATAAAGTCATGCAATTTGCTACTACATGGAGAGACATGCTGAGTGATGTTAGTCAAGGGGAGAGAGACCAACACAAAATGATGGCTCTTATATGTGGGATATAAAGAAAATTATTGGTAGAATAATATATACCCAATGAAAATAAAGAACATGGTGTTCAGTAGGATGAGGTGCAGGGGATAGAAAACATGCATTCAATCAGGAGGGGGAGTGATATTAATAAGGTGGTAAAGTATTATTTATATATAAAATGCTATCAGCAACAGTACAGTAAACCATAGTGGAAAAATATATATACACATATATATTTTATATGTGTCTCTTGTAGAAGCAGGCTAATAGAGGAAAATGGGTAGGGAGCATTGGTATACGTAAATAAACACCGATGAAGAGATTGATGCGAAGCATTTTATTCCTGAAACCCAATCACAAATAACTTTGTAATTCCATGGTGATTATATAAAAGAAAAGGTTTTAAGTAGACACTCATGGACTAAACAGTCGCTTTATGGTGACTTACAGACAGGGACAAGATATTTCAATTTTTAGAAGCACACACATGTAGTTTGTTTTTTTTTCTTTTGTTTTGTTTTCAGTTTATTGGATCACACCGGCAGTGCTCAGGGGTTACACCTAAGCTCAGAAATCGCTCTTGGCAGGCTCAGGGGACCATATGGGATGCTGGGATTCGAACCATCATTCTTCTGCATGCAAGGCAAATACCCTACCTCCATGCTATCTCTTCGGCCCCTGTTTTTTTTTTCTTTTAAATAAACAATTCTCTCTTCATTCTAGAAAGAGATGCAACTTTAATTTTAAAAAAGTAACTATAATATGATGAAATTAGCAACCACAGAAATGGCATTCAAAATAAAACAGAAAGAAGAGGATGCTAGTAACTTGCAGTTAATGAATTTATAAAACTTAGCATTCAGTTAAAGAGAGAAAAAGTGAGGAATCAACAAGGAAATGCCTTGAAGACCAAGTGTAGTAAGTAGGATGGTTAAAAAAATACTGTGCTGAGTACTGATATTAAACATTGCCAAATATCACATTGTCAGTTGCATTGCATTTATTATATGAATTCAAGTAAAAGTAGAATTGTTTTCTCAATAATGGCTTAAGCTTGAACAGTCATAGATCTTTCATTTCCTGTCTGTGAGCATTACAAAAGAAAGGATGACGTTTGTTTGCCAAGATGACAAAATACTGAATTCTGGTACATGCCAAAAATGAACATATGGAGAATAGTAACTCACAGCAAGGAAGTCCAGCAATGTTCTTATTAGTATAATCCATGGCACAACTCAACTCACTGCAAAGAAAACATGAGGAATCTATAGAGATAATACAGAAGGTAAATGACTTGACTTACATACATGTTATTAATCTTGATAGAATCTGTATCTCCTCTGAAAAATTAAAGATGACCTGATAGGGGTCCTCAAACTTTTTAAACAGGGGGCCAGTTCACTGCCCTTCAGACTATTGGAGGGCCAGATTATAGTAAAAACAAAAATTATGAACAAATTTCTATGCACACTGCTTATATATTATTTAGAATTGAAGAAACAAAATGGGAATAAATACAATATGTGGCCCGTGGGCCGTAGTTTGAGGACCATTGGTTTTAGAAGCTCACTAAAACAGCAATTCAACAGTAGGGGAGCTTTCATAAATCATACATTTTTTTTCTCTTCTACTATGACTAAAGAATCTTTATCTAGAAGGTACAGAGGAAGGAAGATTCTAGCCCTCAAAGACAACTAATTGTGCATCCTAACTACTATCAAACACACATCTCTCAAGGCCTCCGTATCTTCATTTGCAAAACATGCCCTCCTACTAGATTTTACACAATTACATATAAGCAACAAGCTTCATTTTTTAAACCTCATCTCTTATAATAGTATTTTACATAAAGTAGATTCTGAAAAATAGTTTTAAGAAAAATTTGAACTTTGGTGTTAATGTTTAATATCTGAAGTTCTAATATTAATTATAATTTATGTTTAATATCTGAAGTTGTAATATTAATTATAATTTAAACACATTTTTATTCAAATAGTGACTTGAACCTTTTCTCAAATGACTTGAAAAATTGTCTAATGCTGTTTTGTTAACTATGATCCTAGATATGAATTCAAATGCATTTTTAAATAGTTTTCCTAAAACTATTCTTAATGTACATTTATTACCTATATACTCAAGTTTAAGCCAACCCCCACTACTTTTATCCTTAAAACTGGGACAAATTAGTGACTCGAGTATAAACTAAAGTGGAAAATGCAGCAGCCACTGGTAAATTTCAAAAATAAAAATATATACCCAAAACTATTACAATAATTGAGGGATCCATAGGTTAAATGTTTTTTAATATTTATTGCTAAAGAAAAACTGTAAACTAGCAACATTAACTTTAAAACTTTAAATAAAGAAGAAAATAAAAAAATAAAAGGCAGAAAACCATAGCTTAATAGGTAATCAAGCTAAATCACAAAGGTTAAAATCCTTCAAAACTGGATTCCTCCTTATCATCTTCTGTATGTCCAAACAGAGCTTCAGCTGAATCTGATGTGAGGGTATCAGCACAGACATTGTCATCATCACTGAGTTCACTGCTGTTGGTCTCAGACAAAGCGCAAAATATTATGGATTAAATAGTTCAGTGGCATACTGTTCAGTTCAGCCACCTACCTCTTCAGCTCAGCCCTGACCTGTGGACTGAGCTGAAGCACTGCCCCCTCAAGCAGAAGGCAGAAGACAACTAGAGATTATGTGCATTTGCGCATATGACCCAAGTATAAGCCGAGTTTGGGTTTTTTCTGGCACAAATTTTGTGCCGGATAAACTCAGCTTATACTCTTAGTGTATACGGTAATTTACCTGAGGTTCAGAATAGGAGGGATGTCATTTTGTAAAGGCTTCTCTTTCTCAAGCCTAAATTTCCATTTAACACCATCCCCAGATCTATGGTCATACCAGATAGCCTATCTGGAAAGGAAACAAGGGAGCAGCAGGAATGTACTCTAGACAGCAGCCAATCATTCTAAAGAACAATAGAAGCTAGAACCTCCTCATCCCCTCCCTATATAAACTGAATTGTCACCTCCTGTGAAAGGTAATCCTGCCTGGTCAGTTTGGGGCTTGTGGCTGACTAAATAATGTCCTGCTTTGCTTACAAAAAGTTAAGGTGTGACAAGGGAGACTGCTTGCCATTTAAGACCTTAACTTTTTATTGTCTATTACTTTTGTGGGGAAAGCTTGTCAACTCTTGACAAGAAAGCATGGACAGTCTTTCAGTAAATCCTGAGCTGCTCTCTCCATTGAATAAAATATTGTTATGAGCAAACAATGTTACATGAAGCCCTCCATTATCATTTAAGATCATTTAAGAAAGTTTTCAGAAAGAAAGATTGAGAGGTAAGATTTAACTTCCATTCTTAAGTACCTAATATTTAATAATTTCTGAAAAATAGAGCAATTAGCACAAAGGCAAAAAGCTATTTTTTGCCTTCACATATGAGAGTAACTATAGCCTCAGTTGCTGAAGTTAGTTGGCATGTTTAAATGGCATTTTTTTCAAGACTTGGTATTTTTGATGTATGAAATCCTCACCAAATCATTTTTCTACTAATCTTGTAGTCCTTAGTGCCCCTTATGATGAAACTTTGATGAAATCATTAGAAAAAAATTTAAGTGGATATATGGGGCTTATACCAAACAAAAACATCTACCTGGCCCACAATATCAGGGTGGTATTAAATGACTTCAAACCTTTCCAAAAGTAGAAAATAAATACCAGTATATCCAATTTTTCTCCCATTACTCCTTACCTAATTCCAATTTGATAACAAAACCATCCAAAAGAAGCTGGAAATAGAAGAGTTTGATCCCCAATAACAATTAGGCCTTCCAAGCTGCAGTAGATACAGCCCTGGAGGCCCTCAGAGCACCAGTGGGCTGGCACTGAAAGTTTCCAGAACCCCAGGATCTAAACAGCATCACATCTTTTGGGCCTGACTTAAAACTACCCATTAGATTAAAAATATCATTGGAAATGCTTCCCCCCCAAAAAATAAATCCCTTGTGTTGGTTTACAATTTAGCAGCATCCAAAACAAGGATTTTCCCTGGCCTCTTTTTTTACAGTATTTTTTCACCCAAAATAAAAAAATTTTTTTCTACTTACCTCCTTGTTTTACAAGTCAAAAACCTACTTAGGCAGATTAGACTCAAATTAGGCCTTTTGTCCTAGATCCTGAGGGGGGGGGGGGACACTTGGAGGGAGATCTGGGGGGGGGGGGTGTATTTGGTTCTTAATAAAAATTTAATAAAAAGGGCCTTAGAGATAGCACAGCAATAGGGCATTTGCCTTGCATGCATCCTATCCAGGACAGTCGGTGGTTCGAATTTTGACATCCCAGATAGTCCTCGAAGCCAGGAGCGATTTCTGAGTGCAGAGCCAGTAGTAGGTCCTGAACGCCACCAGGTTTGACCCAAAAATACAAAAAGAAAAAAAAAAAAACTTAATAAAAGACTTGGATGGGTGCTGGAGTGGTGGCGCTAGAGGTAAGGCTTCTGCCTTGCAAGCGCCAGCCTAGGACCGACCAAGGTTCAATTCCCCATGGAGTCCAATAGGGTTTCCCCACCCCCAGCCACGAGCAATTTCTGAGTGCATAGCCAGGAGTAACCCCTGAGCGTCACTGGGTGTGCCCCCAATCCCCCCCCTCAAAAAAAAAAAAAAAAAGACCTGGATGGCAGCACTTCCTCTCTCCACAAGATTGTAAGCTTCATGATACACGTGTTTCACCCTAGCTTGGCCTTGTTTGCTTCTTGAGGTGACCTCTGCTCCAGATCTTGGGGGGGGGGGGGGGGCGTAGAGTGGGGTAGGAGCCTGGCTGTGGGTATGTGTAGCCCAACATTCCACAGAAAGCACCTTTTGGGAGACCTTCCCCAATCACTATTCATTCATTCAAAGGAAACACATTTGTTCACTGCATACACTTGGAAAGGCAGACAGCAGAAGAAGACTTTGTTCTCAAGATGCATCATTCTCTTCCTCCCCGCTGAGGTCAATTAAGACATCCCTTGAGCTCCAGGGCAGGGTGGCCTTCATTACTGAGAGGGGCCTAGGAATGTAGAGACTGAGTGGGAACAGGGAAGTCAGTCTCTGGGTGGGTTCCCCTCCTGCTATCCTCATCCCCGGACTCAGAGAGAAGCAGCAGTTCCTTTAAGTGGTCTGAGTGAAACATGCAGCAATTAATGATGGGCCAACTGGTTAAGATTTTAAAAGTTCTAATTAATGACTCATTAAGGTTTACACTTCAGGAACAGGCAGAAATCCAGAGCCAGGCAGCATGCCCCAAAGCAATCTTCCAGTTCTGTGGCTAATTTCTGAGAGCTGCCATTTGTAATAGCCCTGAGCTGAATCATGATAGATTCAGGAATGTCATTCTGCATTGCCCATTACACAAACTCTCCCCCAGGGCAGTGAACTACCCTGAAAGCAACTGCTAATAAGCAGAAATTAAATGTTACTGTCCCTTGCAACCAAGAGTGGGAAAAAAACATGCTAGTGGGGTGGGGGTGGGGTGAATAATTTGGTTGTACATAAATAGTATGAAGGATGAGGGACACACACATCTATTTTAAGGCATTGTGGCCTGTTGAACCACAATCCCTGTGCTCCAAGCCAGGAGCCGTCTTACACAATAAATAATTCAGAAACTCCACATTGAAGGCCTGGCAAGGAGAAGTGCTTCCTGAATGCAGTCTCCTCCCTAGCTAATCTGGGAAAAAGCCCTTGATCACCCCACAGCACAGACAGAACCGTGCTTTCCACCTCTCCACTCTACCCTAGGCCGGTAGCCAAGGGCATGTCAGAAGGAAACCAACACAATCCTACCATTGTGTGTATTATTTATAACTTATTGTCTTTTTTAAATTTAAATATTGGACGTAACTGGGCTGTTTGTGGCAAACATAAGATCTCAGAAAAGAACTTGGTATCTACTTTTACTAAAGTTAATTTGAAAAATAAAGTCAATGTTTTATACCTGGTTCAACAGGATATGACAAATTAGAATATCTGCAAAATCCAAGGAAGCAAAAGCTCAGGACCTCCAATATGATTAATTTCTGATTTTAGTTTCATCTCTATTTTGCTATCAATATATGTTCCATGTGGCATATTTTTGTTTGTGTACTTACTGGAAAGAAATGAGACATTACTAAAATATTCTGAGCAAAATACAGTGATGTGTAAACTATAAAATGTCATCAAAAATTACTTGAGTAAGGTATCCCAAATTAACCAAAGCTGGTTTTTAAGGTAGAGGGCATGTTTGGTATTTTTTTAGACTTTAATTCAGCAGGACATTTTTCAGAAATTCAGAATCTCAGCGGAAGTGTAAGAAAGATGTTTGGGATTCTACTAGAACTTGAGGTCAATGCTGTACATGCGATGTAAAGGGTAAATAAGAAAACTTTCATCAAGGTCACTCAACAAAATCTATGACACATAGTTGAAAACCAAGGTGTGATTGCATTATTTTCTGTAAAATAAAAATGAGATCAAATTCCTCGGGTCATAAAAATGGGTATCCCTTTCAAAATGTCACCATAAGTCTGCCAAGTAGACAGCAGGTGTTCTCACAAGCCTCCGGACTCTTTCATACACACCCTAAGAACAAATAAGAGGGACACAGGGGGAAATGCTTCACTGTTGATATTTATTGGTTCTGTCAATCTCTCATTTTCCTCTAAGGGACACTTCTAAGGATTGGTAGGAAAAGTATTCTTTTCAGCTATTATGGCCATCAAGCCAGATGATTTAAAAATAAGAGTAGAGGGGCCGGAGAGGTGGCGCTAGAGGTAAGGCTTCAGCCTTGCAAGCACTAGCCTAGGACAGATAGCGGTTCGAAACCCCTGGTGTCCCATATATTCCCTCCCAAGCCAGAAGCAATTTCTGAGTGCACACATAGCCAAAAGTAACCCCTGAGCGTCAAACGGGTGTGGCCCAAAAACAACAACAACAACAACAAGTAGGAGTAGAAATATGTATAACCACAAAAAAGAGATGAAAAGAAGGATTATTGATAAATAGAAATTTTATGCCATGATCAAAAATAAACAATGAAGATTGCCTCAAAATGGTTTTTAAATTAAATTGAAATTAGAAAAGTTTGGCTTCATAGTTTAAGTTTGTTTTCACCTAGCATACTTTCCTGGCTTTACTGTCTCTGGTCTTTGACCTAGAATAAAGGAATAAGTTCCATAAAATAAATTATTACTGGAATAACTCCCTCAACAAGAAGGGTCCTATTACAAAGGTCACACTAATTCACAGGGGAATGTGAGAAAGTTCTCCCCTTGACTGAGATAAGCAACACCCCTTTCTACAGTTTGCTGTTCATGTGGAAGTGCATTCTGAGGCAATTCTCAGAAATTACCTCTGGTATATCTAGAGTTATTCTTTATAATCAGTTCTTTATATTCCTTATATCAATATTTTGATTGGGTATAATATTAACTTTATTATCTTCTAGACTCTGTTGCTCAATCGACGAGTTCTATTGCATTCAGAGTCACCTTTAATATATCACTTTGTTCTTTAATATCCTTGATATTTCCTTAGTGCCTTTAATCTTCCTGCATATTGCAAACATCAATTAACTAAGCTACCCAACATCCCTGTGTGGGTAGAAGAATCCTATTATCCTCATGTTGAAGCAGGAGTTGGGGGTGAGGGGAAGAAGGGGAAGTGAAGTGACTTGCCCAGCCAGTCAGTGGCAGAGACACAAATGACTTTTCAGTTCGTGATGCCTGGTTATCTGCTGTAACTAGCAGACTGATAACATCTAACTAATCTGCTGGCTGTAGGTTATGTGGAATTTGGTCATGAAAGCTAAGATCTTTTTAAGAAACCAGGCCAAATTGTTACAAGTGAATGTCTTCCTGCTTCCACAACAAGAGCAAAGTGATTCCCACTGAAAATATCAAGACGAAAGAACTCATATGTCTCATTGGATTGAGTGATAAAATGACTAGTAACATTATTATTACAAATAAAAATGTCACTAAACGTAGTTTGCTGAAAACAAAAAATAACTTTATTCAAACCCGATAAGAGGTCAAAAAACATCCATTTACCAAGAAAAATCTGGTGAATTTGAAAACAGTAGCTAATAATAAGACAAAAACCTAGCATTCATTGACATCTTGCTTTACTACTTACTTGCATTTTCTCTCCAAATGCACACAACTCTATGGGGAAAACTATTTTTTTTTTTTGTGGTTTTTGGGTCACACCCGGCAGTGCTCAGGGGTTATTCCTGGCTCCAGGCTCAGAAATTGCTCCTGGCAGGCACGGGAGGACCATATATGGGACGCCGGGATTCGAACCGATGACCTCCTGCATGAGAGGCAAACGCCTTACCTCCATGCTATCTCTCCGGCCCCGGGGAAAACTATTTTTAAGAGTGCCAGAGAGATGAGAAAATTAAACTACATAGAAAGGTGAAGGTTAGTTGTGCAAGGTCAACCAAGAAGCTAGCAAGCACACAGACTCGATTGAAATTTAAGCTTCCTCGCTCCATTTTCTACATTCTTAATAAATGTATCATTGTGTGATGCCACTTATCTTTTCATTCACATTAGATATTGCACATCTCATTTACTGTACAATGAACACTAGACAGCAATGTGGCTGCATTATATAGTATACCATAAACTCTAATAAACTTAAGAATAAAGTGCTTTGGCCCAGAGTGCACTAGGTAGGGCATTTACCTTGCAAGCAGTAGACCCAGGTTTGATACCCGGCATCCTATATGGTCCCTTGAGCCTGTCAGGAGTGAATTCTGAGCAAAAATTCAGGGGTAACTCCTGAAAGAAAAAAATAATAAAGCGCCACTTTTCTTTTTATAACTAAATAGACTTCCCTGAGAGAGATGAGATACTTACCTATGTATATATACTAATTTTTTTAATTATTGCTCTGATATTGTAATTTTGAGAATAATCATGTTTCTTCCTCAGCAGTTAAACTTCCAAGGGTATTTCCACATAATGCAAATTTATCTTAGCCATATTTTAAAATTTAAATGAACTTAATGGTTTATTTCATAAATTTTCATATTGTCCTAATGTTCCCCTGAATGAGAGTAAAATTCTTACTCTATCCCACATTTGATAAAATGGAAAAAGAGGCTTCCTTCCTAATCACAAATTAGAATTTCTCTGCCTCTTGGAGCTGCTGGTGGAAGTCTTCAGGGTCAATAACAGAGAGACATCCTTGTTAAAGAAGAATTTCCAACTGAGGTTCATCACCTATGATTCAAAACCAGCCTTTTTTCCTTTCTCCTCCTCTATTCCATGGATTAAAATTAAAGTCACTATTTTTGGAGGATTTTTGGGTGGGGGTCACATGCAGCAGTGCTCAGGGGTTATTCCTAGCTGTACACTCAGAAATTGCTTCTGGCAGGCTCAGGGGACCATATGGGATGCCAGGATTCGAACCACCATTCTTCTGCATGCAAGGCAAACACCCTACCTCCATGCTATCTCTTGGGCCCCGAAGTCACTATTTTTATCAGGTATTCGTCTCCAATTTGTTAATATAGTCAGTGTTTTACATACATTATTTAACTGACTCCTCTTCCAAACCCTACAATGCAAGACTATTATTCTAACTAAAGATTGAAGAAATGGAGGTACAGTGGCATTCAATTTCTAAATATGCATTACAGCTTTGATAATGTAGGTATTTGAACGAGGCAATCTGACCAGATTCCTGAGATGAAAATCAATATATTATTGCTACCCCATTCTTGTATTCCTTAAAAAATAGCCTACTACTTAAGATATATGTACAAGATCCTTTTCATAATATTTTTACAATAACTGAACTATTATAGACATTTTCCAACTGGTAGCTACACAAATGCTAAAAATATATAACTTTAAAAAAAGTTGTCCTTCAACCGCAACTGAAGGGGTCTTCCGGAAACATAACAAAAGACCTTATCCCAGGCTCCATCCTAGGAGCAGCATAATGACCAAGACCACCAACTACAAAAGATGGATTAAAACGACACTGAAGAAGCATAACTGCTAGAACCACAAAGAAAGACTTCATCATAAGCTCCATTACTTAAGCTGCACAGTCACCAAGATCTCTAGATACAGAGGTCTGATGTTACCATCCATAATGAAGCAGAAGTCTTCCATACACCACGAAAGCACCAAGGGGAGAGTAAATGATCATGCAAGGAGTCTGTAGTTAATCCCATGACAGTATACTTCAGGGGTGGAGAAACCCTGTATCTCCTAGGCCAAGGGAATTCCCTCAACAATATCCCCAATAGTTACTGTGCCTATGCAGGGGGAAAAAGAAAAGGGGGAAAAACACAAAACAATCATTTCCCCACATATTTATTTATCGATCATATTTATTTATCGATCGATCAATTTTTTTTCTGACGTCTTTATTTTGGTGTAGAAATTGAAGTTGATGTCTCCAATTTTATTTTATTTTATTTTATCTTATCTTTCTCTTTCTTTTTTCACTCCAGCATGATTTGATTTCAGAACCGAGACTTGTCTTTATTGCTGTAGTGCTCACTGGATATTTAATTTAATATTTCTTTCTGTATTGTTGTGTTGTTTCACTTACCTTTTTCACATCCTCTCTCAAACTGAGGTTGAAAGACTCTAGAAGGACTCCGCCCATTTTCAGCGTATTTGACTTCTTTTTTTTTTCTTATTTTGTACCCTAATCTATTGCTTTTCTTTCCTTCAAACAAAACCACATAACTCGATTTATCTAGCTCCGCCTCTAAAATAGAGGGGGAAACAAAGTGAGAGTAACAGAACCAAACAGATATATGATCACTAATAGTAAGCTAGACAAAGAGGGGACCACCTACTCTAGCAGCCTGGGAGGGTGATGGTGGGGGATATGGGCTGCAGAAAGGGAACTGGGATGAGGGGAGGACATATTTGGTGATGGGTATTCCCCTGATTCAATGTTAATATGTACCTAAAATACTACTGTGAAAGATATGTAAGCCATTATGATAAAAAAAATTGTGTTTTAATCAAAAATGTTCTTTGACTTACATGTATTATTATATTATATTAATTATATTATATGTTATGTTATGTTACTATATTATGTTATGCTAGTTCACCTCAATATGTTAAGCAATTTTGTCTATTGAATAAATTCTTACAATAAAAAATAAATAAATAAATAAATAAAAATAAAAAAGAAAGAAAGAAAGCTGAATTTTAAAGCCCAAAGCTAGGAAAATGTTGCCATGCAAGTTTTTGGCTTCTTAGACAAGAGCCCCTTTCCTTAGGATACTATAAATAAATAATAAATAAATAAACTGAAAAAAAATAGTTGTCCTTAGTAACACAAGGTCAGTGGGCCTTGTGTTTTTACACAGATTATTTAGATGAGGCTTTTTTTTTTATAGTAACAGAATCAAAATTCCCAGACAAAAATCCCCATTGACCTCTGTAGCAAAAAATATAGATAAGGCATTTTGCACTGGGCTACTACTAGAATTCAGTTGCTGGTATTTCAGGGCGCCCTGAGTCCTGTCAGGAGTGATATTTAAACACAGAGCCAGGAGCAAGTTTTGAGCATCACTCAAGCACACACACACACACACACACACACACACACAACCTCTGGTAATGAGAAGGTAATCCCCTAAGTGGCATCTCAAAACAAAGAAGTCAGTCACTGATTTCCCTATTTTCACAAGTGATACCTGAAAAAAAAAAAAAAAGGCACCCATACCTTAAAAAAAAAAAAAAGGAAAAGCCTGTAACAAAAAATTATTAAAATGTAGATAGTTAAGAGTTGTGGTTTCAGCAGGTTAGCAGAAGAGCAGGTTTTTAAAACTCGGGAGGTGGGAAGGGGGGTGAGGTGTTGAGGCTACCCCTGGATGATCTTTCCCTCCTGAAAGAACTCCTGGAGAGCCGGAGTGGCCCTTCAAGACAAAGGCACAGGAGTTGCCTTTTTCTCTGGGCCAGAGAAGCAAAGCAACTCTAGATATTCTTTATGGTTAATGATTAAAATTGCTCTTCACTTTTGCTTTGGAAACTCCCTTAACTTCAAGCTCTAAGTGCAATTAAGCAATAAATCTTCCCAGGAGAGCCAGAAACACCAAGGTGCTTTGCTTTAGTCTCTCTTCTTCTAAAAGGCTGCATCCAGAACAATGGCTTAAAAGAAAACTATCTTGCATTTAATTGCCCAAAAAGGGGGAAGGTACATCAGAGCTGGTGATATTTCTAGTCATAGTGTTGACCTCCCCAAAATGTAAAGGATTTTTCAAGGCCCCAGAAATAGGCCTGGGAGAACAAGGAGGTCTTACAAAGGTCTTACTTATAGAAGAGCTCTGACTTATTTCACCACAGTAGTATGCCACCCTTTTAACTGTTAATTCATAAGGATCTTAGAGGAAGAGTGAGATAATATGCCCAAGTGGCTCATCATAGAATTTGACTTTAGCAAGCATTCACCCACCCCAGGTTGTATTGTTTTTTAAAGGACAATAGAGTTATAATTAAGATAAGTCAATATTTAGAAAATACAGTTTACTAAAGATTTATTTGAAGACTCAACAGAACATGGAGAACTCTATCAGAAAATAAATATTTCAGCAATAATTGAATAATTGGCTGGTTGAATTACTGCTGAAGGAGCAACCATAATCACTTGTTTGACCTTTATGTCTGATGGGACAACCAAAGGCTACTTAAGGCATCAATCATTGCGCAGCTGTATTTTTAGCTAATTAATTTAAATAAGAACTCAGTCAATTAATTATAATCTAATGGGTTGTCACTTTTAACTACCAATTTGTCTACATTGTATTTTTAAAAGTACAGGACCAAAACGAAGTTGTTTGTACCAAGCTCACAGAACCAAACCAAGATTTATAGAGAACTTAATTGCAGTTTCATTTTTTGATTTTAAGTAAGACTCTATAGTTTATAATGCTATTAATGATGGTTATTCATGCATATAATTTTAACACCACATCCATCATCAGTGTACCCTTCCAACTCTTCCAGAACCCAAAGATCTCTCCCTTCCAAGCACCTCTCCAACTCATTTCTTCCATTATGTTGCCTTTGGCACTTTGCGGTGTACCTTGAAGTCCTACATATGAGAGAAATCATTCTGACTTCACTCAGCATGGTCTCTTCTAATTCCACCCATATTGCTGAAAAGTGCATGATTTTGTTCTTTCTTAGAGCTGCATAGTATTCCATTGTGTAGATATACACAAAATTTTGATTCATTCATATTTAACTGGGCATTTGGACTGTTTCCATATCTTGGCTATTGTGCTAAGTGCAGTAATGAACAGAGCTATGCATATATCTTTTCAGATTAATGTTTTTGTGTTTGGAGAATAGAAGCCAAAGAAGTGGTATCACTGGGTCATATGAGAGTTTCAACCCCTCCAAGATATATAAAATCTGACTAATCATTGTCAACAAATGCCAGCAATTGTCTTGGTGGGCCAAGCCACCAAGCCTCCCTTCCATTTCCCCAAATAATATGCCTTTGCCTAAAACAATCTCTTCTTTTGCTAAATAGCCTCTTGTTCTATCACCTTTCTCTTTTTTGGGAAGGGTGCCGGGCGGGGGGGGGGGTTGGACATTGGTGGCACTCAGGGGTTATTCCTGGCTATCTGCTCAGAAATCACTCCTGGTTTGGGGGATCATATGGGATGCCAGGGGATCAAACCCGAGGTCCATCCCAGGTTAGCTCACGTAAGCACTCTACCACTTGTGCCATTGCTCCGGCCCCTAGTCCATTACCTTTCTAATAGTAACTTTCCATTTTGTATAGCCTCATGGATCACCATTCTATTAGTTCTGACAAAGGGATACATTTCATTTTAAGAATAATATAATAAAGTCAGTGGCTAAATTCAGAAATTAAATGTTGATTTTTAACAATAAAATAGAAAACTAATTATCTAACATTTATCTCTTAGAAGTATACTACTTGTCTATTCACATTGTTCATGCACTAAGTTTTGTAAACAATCTACTACATATTATTTTAAATTAAACTATGAATTGTGGAACTAATCCTTCTGTGGACATTCACCATAAAAACAGCAAAATAAGAAGCAAGAAAGATATTTGAGCTGGGGCACATGCTTGGCATATGGAATTTCTGGGTTCCATACTTAGTAGCTTATGTTTCTCTGAACATTATCGCAGTGACCAATCTCATGCTGTCAAGAAACTCTTAACCTCTAGGAAACTTCCTGGAAGCATGATCAAAGGTAAAATTTCATGTATTTCACATAAAAGATTGTAGAGTCTTAAAACCATTGTAAAAAGATGCATTTTCTTTTAAATATAAGCTATCAGTTGGGTTTGTTTTTGTTTTTATGTATTTTTTTTCAAGGCTGAAACCTTCAAAGAACTGAATCTTATTCCTTCTTACCTCCCTGGACTGTCTGTTGTATAAACAATTCTGTTTTCTTATGCATTATCAGCTGCTGCCTCTGTGAGCCCCTTCTTAGTCTACAAACAGGCTTTTATCCTCCTGCTACTGAAAACAGTTTTCCCAAGGTCTATCACTACCACCACTCCCACAGCAAAGTACTTCCCTCTGATCTCCAAAAGCCCCATCACCTCCTGTGTCGTTTCTTTATCTAGGTAAAGCCTTTCTAGAAAGGGAAATAGCCCTTCTTTGCATCTAGTTATTTTTCTATAATCCACATAAAGTCCTTTACAATGTAGTAGTCAGAAAGATTTAGCTGCTGGGGTTATCGCTGTTATCTTGGGTGATAGTATTTTATGTTTCATTGTGCAGGCTCCCAAATCAAACAGTGCTGTTCAAAACTTTGCTCCAAGGTCTTTGTAACAGTGCAATCAAAGGCAGGCTCTTTCTTTTTAATTTCATTAGCAAAAATGCTAAATAACAATTAAAGTCACCTCACAGAGGTGATTGGAGAAAGGGAGTGAGTTCATCTAAGTGTTTATCACTATGTCAAGATCCAGAGTTCGATCCCCAGTGTCCCATTTGGTCTCCAGAGGAATACCAGGAGTAATTCCTGAGTGTTGAGCTGGGAGTAACTTCTGAGCATCAGTGGCTGTGACTCAAGAACCGAAAGAAAAAAATTGTCACCAAGGATAAATTAAGTACTCATATTTATTTTTATTTTACTATTTATCCATTTCTTTTGCAGTGTCAGGAATTAAGCCTCAAAACTCAAATAAAGGAAATGTGCACTTTGACCTTCATTCATGACTCCTCAATTGTGCATTTTAAATACTAAATATAACACTGATTTTAAGTATATATAGTTTTAGTAGTATGGTAATAATACCCCAAAACAATAAAGATGATGGCCAAGAGAATTGGTCCATGGTAGAAAAATTGCCATAAAGAGGAGGGGAGTGCAGTTAGGGCAGAGAAGGGACCACTGTGACAATGAGAGTTGGAAATGATCACTCTGGAAAGGAATTGGGTGCTGAAAGGAAGTAAAGTGATATGCATGATATCTCATAGGTAACTATTTCAAACCAGGGTGTTTAAAAGGAAAAAAAGGAAGAGCAACAGAGAGAGGAGAGAGAGTAGGAAGAGATGAGAGAGAAAGTAGTAGGAGGGAGAAACTAGAGACATTGATGGTGAGAAATGTGCACTGATGAAGGGTGTTGGACGTTGCATTACTGAAGTCATCATGAATACTTTGTAACAGTGATTCTATTAAAATTGTTTTAATTTTTTCTTTTGATAGGCACCAATAATTTTCACAATGATCAGTGCACCATATTAGTTTTGTCTTGGGAGAGAGGAATTGTGATTCAGAGGCTAAACTGCCTGCCTTGCAAGTTTGATTTTTGATGCTGCTGACATGTTGAGAATAGTGGTAAGGCTTGTGTCTGGAACCTTAACGGAGTTTTGTTGTTGTTGTTTTTTATCTCAGAGATCAGAAGCAGGTGTGTGTAAACACCACAACTAAAGTGTGTACAAGCCCAGTGAGCAAGTACTGAAACTAAATGTGTGATGGCCAACAAACTCCATCACTAAAGTCATGTAGTATTATGATCAAACATGTATGTGACCTCTATTCATCAAAACAAAGAGAAGGAAAATAGAAAAAAAAATGTGATTCAGACTTGGCCAATCAGAGCACTGAATTTTGTTTTCTTTTGTGGGCCACACTCAGCCATGATCAGGAGTTATTTCTGGCTCTGCAGTCACGAACTACTTCTGGAGTGCTCACAGGACGGTAACACTGGAGTTCAAACCCAGGTCTTGTACATAAAGAAGGGAAACACATTACCTGCCTGCTGTATTATCTCTCTAAACCCAAAATGGAGTTTTCTTTCTGGTCCTGTCAACAAACCTTACCAGAGCATTGAATCCAATTCCTAGGTCATGTGACCTGGATCCACCAATCAATTTATTCCCACTGCTTTGACCTCTTTATTTGAATTCCTGTTGTTGTCTTTTCAGGAATTATCAATGAGATGTTATCAGTTTCCCACTTAAGAGGACGTGATAGTAACTTTTGACTGTGTCAGTGTGGGAAGCCAATTAACCCACCGAGAAGATGAAAACTAGTAAATTTGATCTGATTTGGGCTCTAAATCCAACCAGTGGGGGCTGGAGTGATAGCACAGTGAGTAGGATGTTTGCCTGGCTTCAATCTCTAGCCTTTCATATGGTCCCCCCAGCCTGTCAGAAGTGATTTCTGAGCAAAGAGCCAGGACTAACACCTGCCACAGGATGTGGCTAAAAAACAAAATAAAATAAATCCAACCAAAGAGATGCAGACCCCTCCCATGTCTTTTCATTTATTCATTTATTTATTTCTGGTATACACTTCTTTGCATTGCTCATATGAGTAACATTGCATATTTGACCTTCTCGTTGCAAATAAATGCATTATGAAGTGTTTGTTATAATTATGTGTAGTTACTGAATTAAAGAGACTTTCTGCATAGTATTTTTGGGGTCTTAGTAGAGTCCAGAGGATATGTAATAAATATCAGGGTATTTTTGTGTGTGTGGGGGGTGTTTGGTGTGGGTTTGTTTTGCAGAGGTAGAACCTCTTTGTCAAAAGTGAGAAAAATAATATAATTTCTAGGCAGGCCTCAATCTCCTGCTCACCCTTTAGACAAGGTATGAACATTATGACAGCAATAGTCAAAGAATTGGCCTACAAGGGCAATGGACACAAAATGCCACAGGAAAAGGATTTTTCTTAGCAACTGCCTAATTGACACATCTGAAGCCATCTGCCCAAGCTGCCAGAAGAAATGACTGTTTTGACAAAACACAAATGAGTCATTGAGATGATTATGTCCATAAGAAATTTCAAACAACATACTTTCATAACAATGGAAAAGGTATGCTCCCAAAATAATTTATAGGGTGTGCTGGAATATAGAGCAAGTAAAGGACTACGCTTTGCATACTCGCAGCCATGATACCATTGTCAGAACCATATGGTCCCCTGAGCATCTCTAGGTACATCCCTAAGGCCCTGGGGCACTGTTTGGTGTGGTCCAGGAACCCCAAACACTGTGGAGTGGCCAAGGTAGCCTCTCACTATAGGACACAAGCTGCAGCACATTCTCTGATCCTTGCAATGTACCTTCATAGATTGATGTAGAATTAGCAGTAGAGCCCAATGACCATTCAAGAGCCACTCCATTCCTCAAATTACTTCTTTTAGAGCATGGAATGTTACTCAGACATGGGGCTACATTCAGCCTTGCATGTGAATCATCATGCGTTTGATTTCTTTCTTTATCACCCCAAATGTAGCCTCATTTCCTCTGGTCCCATCCCTGCATCTCCCACATTGCCAATTATGACCCTGGCAACACAATAACAAGAATAAGATGAATTCTTGGGAGACTTAAAGTCATCTTCCCGAACTAATTATTTTCTCTAAAACACAGCAGCTTCTCAAGGTTCAATAAAAACCCAACAGAGTGAAAAGAGTAACAACAAAATTCACTTTCAAATACTGTTCACCATCTATAATTGTGCAAATTGAGATATGCAGGTAAAGTGACCACACCTAACTAGCATTTACCTAAAATAATTTAACAATCCTATAATCTGCCTCCCCCTAAAGAAATTTTTATTTCCTCTGCTGAAAAGATTGCAGGCACATAAATAAAAAAGAATAAAGGATTGATACAGTATGTGTGTTTAATTGAGAAATATGGGCCAATTAAGTGGGCCTAAAATAGGAGTTAAATGATTTATGTGACTTGAAAGCATTGCATGCAAATTATTTTTAAATGTTATTTTGATGCAGATGGCAACAGAAATAAATTGTGAGAAAATACACACACACAATTCTGTGCACACCATTAGAAGCCCTGCAGGCATGTCCCACCCCTTCTGTTGCTTTTACACAGAGAAACACAACAAAGAGAACTGGAACCAGTTAGAAAATGATGGAAACCTGCATAACTGTCATTATGCCCTTTTCTGAGTTTGGCACATCTTCCAAGTCAAAGTAGGCTTTCACTTGAAAAAGGATAGAGCCAAACAATGAGGGGGAGAAAGAGTGTGTCCCCTCAAACTAGCATCTGCCGCTGCTGGGCCTCAAAGCCTTTGCTGGTCAGTTTACTTTCTGAGAGATGCTGGAACCCTTCGAATCATTTTTGTCAATGTTGCTCTCCATATGAGTTCTGCCATGCTGAGATTAGAAAAGGGCGAAAGCCATGGGAGATCTCTAATTTGAGGATTCATTAAGCAGCTATTGCTACTTATTTGGTAAAGTAGATGCCTAAAATTTGCTGATTTGCTGCATGAGTAAAACGTCTTTGCCAGACTGATTTTTGCTTTATTTTTCTGCTTTACTTAAAAGTCAAAACACAAGGGAATGAAGACCTCCCATTACAGATGGTGTTGAAATTTGAAAGGTTTATATTCTTCCAACAGATATTATTGGCCACTCTATGAGAATAGTCTTATAAATATGATACTCCATATTTACCATAGAATAGAGAAAATTGCATGAGACACTCTTTTTTCCCTTAGGCTGAGAAAAAAAAAAGGCTAGAAGTGAGTCTTTTTTAATAACCAGCTTTCCACTTATTACCTACATACTCATGCCATCTATCTTCTTTTCACTTCTTTTTCAGATTTACCTTTTTTGAGATTTAAGGAAGGGGAGAGAAAGACAAATCATCCATCGAAACTGCCTAGTATTGTAGCCTGTCGACAGCAGGTCAAGCCAACAAAGAGAATGGTCTGAGGGAAGGGTGAGATCACATTTCCTTTCCCCATGACTCCAACTCCAAAATCAAAAAGGAAAAAAGGAAATAAAAGACAAAAAGAGGGATTGGAGAGATAGCATGGAGGTAAAGCATTTACCAAGCATGCTGAAGGTCAGTGGTTTGAATTCCGGCATCCCATATGGTCCCCTAAGCCTGCCAGGAGCGATTTCTGAGCATAGAGCTAGGAGTAGCCCCTAAGTGCTGCCAGGTGTGACCCAAAAACCAAAAACCAAAGACCAAAAAAAAAAAAAAAAAGGAGAAAGGTGAAGTCTTGTAGATCATTATTTAATAGATAAATGTGATTTTATTTTTCCAGAAAGAAAGTAAGCTCCTTTCTAATTTTCCTCTTTTATATTGTTTCTTGGGCTATACCCAGTGACACTCAGGACTAGTCCTGGCTCCATGCCCAGGAATCACTGCTGGTGGTATTCAGTAGACCAGATGGATTTACCAGGGATCAAACCCGGGTCCATGTATGCAAAGTGAACACCCTATCTGCTTTACTTTCACTTTGATTAACCCTTATTTTTAAAAATGTACTTTCATGCTGTATTTAACTTCTTTTTTTTTTTTTTTTTTTTGGTTTTTGGGCCACACCTGGCATTGCTCAGGGGTTACTCCTGGATGTCTGCTTAGAAATAGTTCCTGGCAGGCACGGGGGACCATATGGGACACCGGGATTTGAACCAACCACCTTTGGTCCTGGATCGGCTGCTGTATGTAACTTCTTAAAATAACCAGTTTAGATGTATTTTTGGTGGAGAAAGGTACAAGTGAGCTCGTTAGGTGAACCAAGCCAATCAAACCATTACTCAACTGCAAAGACTTCTCCCATACTTCTAGTAATTTTCCCCCAGTAGAAGATGCTGAAATGAGGACACATCAGTCAGGGAGCTGGAATCGGTGAGAAACTGACACCAAGTATGAGCTAAAAAAAATTAATTCTTCTCCAATTCCTGTTCCCAAAGGTCACTCTTGGCCATATTTTGTCTCTGAAGAAAGAGAGCTGAAATATTATTTGTTCATGTGAATTATTTTCTGTTCCTTTATTGAAATTCAATAGAGTAAAAATAACTGCAGACCATTTTCCCTTGCCTGTCAGCTCTACCTGAACTGAGGTGGTAAAAAAAAAAAAAAAAAAGACAGGAAGAGTGGTTACAGATGTTTAATAGAAGAAAGCTCTTTTTGGAATGTGTTTGCATGACTCATAAAGAACAGTTATTCTTAGCTTTCCCGCCACAAGAGATAAAGCTCTTTGTCCTATAACACAGGCTTCAACATAAAAGGGAAGCCCAAGGTCCATTCAAAGTAGAGCCCAATAATAAGATGTCATTGTAGTACCTGCTCCAAACCCTGGCATTTTATTATATCACTCTTTGAAAACCTATAGTGTAATGTCAAAACATTACATTAATTTCATTAGTTAATACTGAATCACCTGGAAAAAGAGAACACATATTTGCAACTACTTGAGTTCAACAATAGGAGTCAATGTAATGGTTTAGTTTAATACAACCTGATAATATGCTATATAGAAAATGCATTGGACCAGGAGTATGTGGTCTAATGGTTGAGTTACTTGCCTTGCATGTGTGAGTGAGTCTCTGGGCTTAATTCCTGGTGCTGCATGAAATCACCTGAGCACATCAAACACTAAAGTGAAAGCCATTCTTGAGAATTGCTGTTTGTTACTCCCCCCCCCAAAATCGAAAGCAAACAAAACATAGAAAATTAATCACATTTGAGGATTACCTCTAAAGAATCAGATTCTATGATCAAACTTCAACCTAATGTTGTTTACGTTTTAAATAAGCCTACTGGGAAGGTTTTTTTGAACCAATGAACTAATAATTTTTGGAAGTAGTTGACCAAAGCTTAACACCACTCAGATAAATTAACTATAAAGAGGTTAGTGAAGACAAAAACATTTTATTGAAATTAAAAATATATTCTCTCTTATTTGCTTTTTAGTTGCTTTCTCTTTTATATATAAAATTACTTTATTTAGGGGTCAGAGTGGTGGTGTAGTGGTAAGGAGTTTGCCTTGCACGCATCTGATCTAGGACGGACCATGATTCAATCCCCCGACATCCCATATGGTCCCCCAAGCCAGGAGCGATTTCTGAGTGCATAGCCAGGAGTAACCCCTGAGCACCACAGAGTGTGGCCCCAAAACAAAACACTTTATTAAATACTTTATTTAAAGACCATGTATAACATAATGCTAATAATACATTTGTTCTAAGACCAATCCCACCACCAATGTAAAATTCCCCCACCATTGTGCCAGAATTCCCATCTACCCTCAAGCCTACACCCTTGACTGGCACAAAATAATATATTTTATATTGCTGGTTTATAGGGAAATGGTAATGAAATTATTTTTAAGTATAGGAATAAGGAAAATCTGTGAGCATTAATGTATCTCATAATGAAGTCACTAGGTTATTGTCAGAAGTTTTGCTAAATGTTTTGTTGCTAACTGATTTTCTGTTGTTTGGCTTTTGAACATTAGATAGCATCGAATCCACATTTACATCAAAATTGGTGTGTTCAGGGCTGGAAAGATAGCATAGCGATAAAGTGTTTCCTTGCATGCAGAAAGATGGTGGTTCGAATCCCGGCATCCCATATGGTCCCCCGAGCCTGCCGGGGGGGGGGGGGGGGCAATTTCTGAGCGTAGAGCCTGGAGTAACGGCTGAGTGCTGCCGGGTGTGACCCAAAAGCCAAAAACCAAAAAAAAAAAAAAATTGGTGAGCTCCTACTGGGATGACAACGTTGAAAAAATTAGGCCACATTTGCAACAACATTGTTCAAAGTTTTCTATCTCTGTTGCTGCTTTTGTGTGGCATGGTTTTGGCTGCTGGGCTTCTGGAAGAACAAGAAGGCAGGAGCAAGGTACCCTTCTCACTCCAGTCTTGGAGATGTCAGTGCAAATGTCAGCCCAAATACTGGCATACCTGCAGAATTGGTAAGTTTGGCTTCTCTCCAGAGATCCATCCAGTAACTAAATGGTGAAGGTAGGTCATTGGCAAAGCAGAGCTTCTGGGTGGTGGGTGCACTTAGCATGGCTTCATCAAGGAAGAGATGAGCTTTTTTCTTTCATAATCTTTGATTTGTATTTTTTTAAATATACTCATCTCACCAAATCATATTTCCTTTAAATGTTATCCACTTCCAACATTTATTAGATATATTTGAATGCTTTCTTGGGTCTCAGCTCTTTGTGAGGGCATTAACATAGAAGAAAAGATAAACAAAATACATGTCAATACATTTGATTTATAATACATTTAATATATTATAACGTATTTATAATACATTTATATTTATAACTAAAATACATGTTATAATACATTTGATTTATAATACATTTAATGTATTATAATGTATTTAAAATACATTTGTATTTATAATGTAATATATTATAAATATTATAATACATAGTGATAATTATTAGAAAAGGAAGCTTTTAGACCATGTTATATCTTAGTAATATCTTTATTTTATTTCACAGAGAGCAAGGATACTATCAATGTCTGGGTATAGCTCTGAATGTTTTGTCTAGATCCTTTTTGTTAGTTGAAAGTTTCTTTTGTTTTCAACTTGCCTTTATTAGCAGATGTAAACTTCATCAAAAGCTTTTAATAGCTATAGTTAACAATTAATACCAAAAATTAATACCAGTAATATTTTTTATTTTGGATTACACACCAGCTATGCTCAGTCAGGACTTATTCCTGGCTCTGCACTCAATACTCAGGAGTAGAAAGAACCTAGGCCGGCCATGCAAGACAAGTGACCTATCTGCTATATTATTATGATGGCCTCATAAGAGATTTTCCAACATTAAATTAAACTTCCACTGATGGAACAAACTAAATTATTCAAAATATATTGTCCTGTTGGTATATTCCTAATTTTTTGCTATTATGTACAATATTTTTGTATTGACATTCCCAAAATAGATTATTCTATTTATAATCTTTCTTTTTCTATGCTTGCTAGGTTTTGCTATACAAGGTTAACTTCACCTTCTAGAACCATTTGGAAAGAGATATTTTCTTTTATATTTTATGTGTTCTACAATATTTTGCATAAGATCAATGAATTTGTTCCTAGAATTTTTGGTAAAACTTTAAGACTGTCTGGATCTTCATTCAGTTTGGGGAAGGTTTTTAATTATTGACTCGGTTGCTTTCTGACAATATTTGGACTATGAGTTTGGTATGAAAAGTTGCAATCAGCTACATATTTCTACAAATGTTTTTGTATTATCTAATATTTCCAGTTAACTATAGCATTTTTTCCAGTGAACTACAGCACCTGGTCATAGCATCTTTCCCATTTGTGGGCCTCTTTGATTTTGTTCTACCATTTCCAAAAAATGCTCAATTGTAATAGCTCCTCAAAAGGTTTGACTTCAGTTCAGATTTTAATTTTTTATTCCTAATAAAATTTTTCTGCTTCTTCTTTATCATTTTTTATTAGGATTCATTTTCTATAGTTCTGCTTCACATAATTAAGATGAGATCAGGTGATAATTTGCAATTATCCATGCCAGCCTTCTCTATGGAAGTATGATACTTCTTTGGCTACTGGTCTTTATTTAAACTGTAATTTGCTTTAGGAAATTAAACAAGAGATAATGTGACATGATGCCTGTTATTTTACTGTAATTCTGAGATGAATTTCTTAGCAGGCATGAACTGCTGGCTTAGAACTGGTCTTTTGGTCACATTAAAAAAGATGTAGGGAAGAGTTCAGTCTTTTTAAAACCTTGAACCAAGCTATCACTGACCCAAGATTTTATATTTTATGAGCAATAAAAAAAAACAAAAACAAATATTTTAGTCACTATGGCTTACAATGCAATTAATTATAGGGTTTCATGCCTACAACATTCCAATATCACTTCCAACACTACCAAAATATCAGCTTCCTTCTAACTTTTTGTCTCAGGGATCCCTCAACTTAAGTGCCATTCCCCAGCCTATCCCCTTCTTATCTCCTGCCTAAGAACTATGGATTTTTTTTTTTTTGCTTTTATTTTTTAAGAAAGGGATTTGTCACTAAGGGTCATAGCTTGCCTTGCACACCTTGTCCCAGTCATTCCCTAATACTCCATATAGTGCCTGCAGTTACTCCAGGAGTGATCCCTGAGAAGTTAGGAGTAAGTCCTAAATAGTTTTGGTGTAGCCCCAAAACCAAAACAACAAAAATATCCATTTGTTACAACAATGTTGACTTAGAAAGATATCAATATCTTAAAACTAAGTCTAGCTGTTAAAAAAAAAAAAGTTTTAAAACACTGAACATCTGTATGTTGACCTGGGGACTATTGTCTGAAAAATCACAAGCACAACTGAATAGTCAAGAAGGGCCTTATGGTGGCAGGCTACAAAATTAACACACAAAAATCAATGGCCTTTCTATACACCAACAGTAATAAAGAAGAAATGGACATTAAGAAAACAACCCCATTCACAATAGTACCACACAAACTCAAATATCTTGGAATCAACTTGACTAAATATGTGAAGGACCTATACAAAGAAAACTATAAAACTCTGCTCCAAGAAATAAGAGAGGACACACGGAAATGGAAACACATACCCTGCTCATGGATTGGCAGGATTAACATCATCAAAATGTCAATACTCCCCAAGGCATTATACAGATTTAATGCCATCCCTCTAAAGATACCCATGACATTCTTCAAAGAAGTGGATCAGACACTTTTGAAATTCATTTGGAACAATAAACACCCTCGAATAGCTAAAGCAATCATTGGGAAAAAGAATATGGGAGGAATTACTTTTCTCAACTTTAAACTGTACTACAAAGCAACAGTTATCAAAACAGCATGGTATTGGAATAAGGATAGGTCCTCAGATCAGTGGAATAGGCTTGAATACTCAGAAAATGTTCCCCAGAGATACAACCATCTAATTTTTGATAAAGGAGCAGGAAATCCTAAATGGAGCAGGGAAAGCCTCTTCAACAAGTGGTGTTGGCACAATTGGATAGCCACTTGCAAAAAATTAAACTTAGACCCCCAGCTAACATCATGTACAAAGGTAAAATCCAAATGGATTAAAGACCTCGATATCAGCCCCAAAACCATAAGATATATAGAACAGCACATAGGCAAAACACTACAGGACATTACAGGCATCTTCAAGGAGGAAACTGCACTCTCCAAGCAAGTGAAAGCAGAGATTAACAGATGGGAATATATTAAGCTGAGAAGCTTCTGCACCTCAAAGGAAATAGTGCCCAGGATACAAGAGCCACCCACTGAGTGGGAGAAACTATTCACCCAATACCCATCAGATAAGGGGCTAATCTCCAAAATATACAAGGCACTGACAGAACTTTACAAGAAAAAAACATCTAACCCCATCAAAAAATGGGGAGAAGAAATGAACAGACACTTTGACAAAGAAGAAATACGCATGGCCAAAAGACACATGAAAAAATGTTCCACATCACTAATTATCAGGGAGATGCAAATCAAAACAACGATGAGATACCACCTCACACCCCAGAGAATGGCACACATCACAAAGAATGAGAATAAACAGTGTTGGCGGGGATGTGGAGAGAAAGGAACTCTTATCCACTGCTGGTGGGAATGCTGTCTAGTTCAACCTTTATGGAAAGCGATATGGAGATTCCTCCAAAAACTGGAAATCGAGCTCCCATACGATCCAGCTATACCACTCCTAGGAATATACCCTAGGAACACAAAAATACAATACAAAAACCCCTTCCTTACACCTATATTCATTGCAGCTCTATTTACCATAGCAAGACTCTGGAAACAACCAAGATGCCCTTCAACAGATGAATGGCTAAAGAAACTGTGGTACATATACACAATGGAATATTATGCAGCTGTCAGGAGAGATGAAGTCATGAAATTTTCCTATACATGGATGTACATGGAATCTATTATGCTGAGTGAAATAAGTCAGAGAGAGAGAGAAAAACGCAGAATGGTCTCACTCATCTATGGGTTTTAAGAAAAATGAAAGACACCCTTGTAATAATAATTTTCAGACACAAAAGAGAAAAGAGCTGGAAGTTCCAGCTCACCTCAGGAAGCTCACCACAAAGAGTGATGAGTTTAGTTAGAGAAATAACTACATTTTGAACTGTCCTAATATTGAGAATGTATGAGGGAAATGTAGAGCCTGTTTAGGGTACAGGCGGGGGTTGGGTGGGGAGGAGGGTGATTTGGGACTTGGGTGATGGGAATGTTGCACTGGTGATGGGTGGTGTTCCTTTTATGACTGAAACCCAAACACAATCATGTATGTAATCAAGGTGTTTAAATAAAAAAAAATTAAAAAAAAAAAAAAAAAAAAAAGAAGGGCCTTATGGGACCAGACTGATAGGGCAGCGGTATGGCATTTGTCTTGCATGCAGATGGACCTCAGTTCCATCCCCGGCGTCCCATATGGTCCCCCAAGCCAGGAGCAACTTCTGAATGCATAGCCAGGAGTAACCCCTGAGCATCACCAGGTGTGGCTCAAACACAAAAACAAAAAAGAAGAGGGGCCTTATTGACATGAAAACAATGTATATTCTCTAAAGAAAAATAGTTTCTGCTGCGGAAAGGTTGAAGAACTAAGTTCAAAGAGAAAAAGAAGTCTAATTTTATACCCAGCAGAGCTATGATGAGCAACAGTTTACAAGTATCATAGTAGATTTTTCAGGGAACTGCATATGCATGACAGGGACTGATGAGCATGTTTAGTTAAGGAAAATACAATGGAATTCCAGCACATGCAGAGAAAGTAACCAAGGGTAGCTGGAGGGCAGGGAAAGTTCTACTTCTGCTTCACTGGTTGAAGCTCTCTGATGTAGAGCATGGATGACAGCATCTTTATCACTACAACAAATGTTTTTTTGGCCCAACAAGAGGCATAAATACTAAATGAGGGTGTTTCTCCCAGGAAAAAATGATTGTCACACCCTGGAAACTGCATACCTTAAGTCAATCTATTTAGCTTTTCTCAGTCCCACCCAGAGAGACCTAAATAAAGTGGGTAGGTCCTGGGTGGGGAAGGACTACAGAGGAAGAAAAGGGATTGCAAAAAAGCTTTGTCATGACCAAGAGGTAACTTAGAAAGAAACTGTTGCCTACAATAATTTTTAAATGTAGTAGATAATTAATCTAGGAATAAAAAGATTTGAGGAAGAAATTTTATATAAGTGTTATATTAGTGTAAGGATTTTTTTTCCTCCAAAGTTGTCAAGTGAGCTTGGTAAAATAAAAAAAATAGGCTTTATGGGGCCAGAGAGATAGCAACCAAGATAAGAATTTTCCTTGCATGCAGAAGGATGGTGGTTCAAATCCCAGCATCCCATGTGGTCCCCTGTGCCTGCCAGGAGCGATTTCTGAGTGTAGAGCCAGGAAAAACCCCTGAGAGCTGCTAGGTGTGACCCAAAAATACAAAAACAAAAAAATTAGGCTTCTTTACAAGCAGGGAAGAAAGAGAAATGAAAAAGAGCTGGAATATTATAAGAGTGTGGAGACAGTGCTTACCTTGATGACACAGGTTTGCTCCAGACACTGCATAAAGTCCCTAAGTGTTGCCATCAGTGACCCCTGAACACAGAGCCAGGAGTAAACCTAAGTATTTTGAAATGTGACCCACAAACAAACAATAAACCAGAAAGAAAACAGTAAAGACAGCATTGAGAGTAACTTGGAATTCTAGGGATTGCAGAAAATAGAACTGGTTCAAATTAGTTCAAGACAAATATAGGCCATTTGAACTACAGAATTTTTATTAAGACTCGTATAAAGACATACACAAGGGATGAATATTTCTATTTATAACTTTTATTAACAGCTGAATGGCCCAAAATGTCCTAAAAATCATGTTGGCTGTGTAAAATAATGGCATAGGAGAGATATCTACAGTCTTTCTGAAGTTGGTTAAAGCAAGTGATTTGTACATCTAAAGAGAGAAGCACACTTGAAGTAAATGGACTTGACTGTTTATATGTTTCTGATTGAAATACAATATTAAAACACAAAAATTTAAGAGAGATTGGTCTTCTTTGCAAGCAGAGAAAAAAGAGAAATGAGAAAGATCTGGAGAATTATAAAAAGTTCTGATAACCTATATTAAAAGATGTTCAATGTCATAAAGAATATGCGGGATCCTGAGTTTTCTGCAGGAAGGAAGCAAGTTGAATAAGCTTCTCCTCAGAGAGGCAGATTATCCAGTGCTTCCTTGCAGTGTGGTACGGGAGTGTAATAGAAATGAAGACCCTTAAACAACATTCTTAATTCTGTCTTCAAAGCCAGCATTTGTTACAGTATTGTGAAGGACAGTGTATTTCTGTTCTATTGACCCTTGGAGATTTCTTTACCTACACTAGAACTTAGATTTTGACATTCATGCCAAAATTAGAAAAGATATTCAAGGTTTCTTCCAAAAGTTCTGAATTTCATGTGGGGTTGAATGAGTGTGTTTGCAAATGAATGGAGACAAAACATTTCTATCAAGATAGCTGACAGTAACACATTTCTTTGAAATAAATCTCAAGTCATTGATTGTGGACTTTGGACATAGATTTGCTTTGATAATACGCTTGTTCTGCATAAAAACTTTAAGATGTGAATGCGTTTTCAGTTGCAATAGACATAAAAATATGCTTGTACAAAATCAGTGCACCCATACAGGGGGAAAGTGTCTACAGTAACAAAACATACTCCATTTGTAGCAAAGTGATTGATAGAAGTATTTCACATAGCTAGATTTTCACATCTGGAAAAGTTATTTTGGGGGAGAAGGATCATGTCCAGAAACAATAAGGAAGAGCACAAGTGATTTTCTGGGAGTACTCAGGAGATGCTTGAGAATGCTTGTTGGGGAGTGTGTTTGGGGACCACGTATAGAGCCAGGAATTGAATCAGATTTGGCTGAAGCCACTACATGCAAGGAAAATGTTCCTACTATCTCTCTAGTCCCCATTATTGATAAAAACACATACTATGCATCAGACATTTTTGTAAATAAAAAGAATGAATCAACCACTCCCTTCAAACTGTTTACAGATTCATAAAGGAACAAATAATGAAAAGCACTTATTACAAAGAACAATGTCCCAAAGGAAAAAAGAAATGGCCATTCAAAAGGTTTCAGGCAGCAAAAGGATGGTAGGCATCCCCATGCTTGAGATAAGAATTTATCTTGGTCTTTGGGTTTCCTGATGTGAGAGTGTTGTGGGAATTGATTGCATTAGGAATGTCATTTCAGTTCATGACAAGGAATGCATCAGTTTCCCAGGGAAAAAGAGAGTTGGAGTCGTATATATTTGTATACCTGCCATTTGTGTAGGGTTTCCTCTAGAGGATGACACAAGCTTTCTTTCATCCCAGTAAAGATAACATTATGCAAGCTCCTTCAGGAAGACAATGACCAGTCATAGACAATCACTTCCAAAGCTGTGAGCATTTCCTTACTAACATCTTCCAGTTCTGATGTCATGAAGTATAAAATAAGAACTTAATTTTTGCAATCCCATAGTATTTCAGGGATCAAATTTCTCATGGATTTTCAAATTACACCCTTTATTGAAAGAGAGGATAATACTATATTTGAGGTCATAAAACTAAAGCATAACTTAAATGATTTAGGAACAAATTTTCATACAATTTTGTGTCTAATCCCTAGAAACTTTCAATGGAAATTTTGATGATGTTTCCTTTGATCTGAATATCAGCAATCACATCTCAAAAGTAATCTCTTTACTATTTTAGATGAGAAAGGATCATTAAATAATTTTAAATGCTCTTGAATAAAAATACTAAGCATATTAATATTCTTCACACTAAAAAATCATTTGTGAAGTTACTATAGAAACATGTAATTTGCCAAAAAAAAATAAAGATACTCTTGAACACTCATAAGGAATAAAAGGATGATTTACCAAAAAAATCACTGTGCATCTTTTAAAACTTTTTGGGTTTGGTTTTGTTTTTCACCACACTTGGTTGTCCTTAACTATCATTCTTGGCAAGGATTGGGGTATCTTATGAGGTGCTGGAATCAAATCTAACTCAGTGAGATGCAAGGCAGTTGTGTTATCACTTTGTCCCCATTGTAAATCTTTAAAGAACTGACAGGCTCTGGGCATTATTTTTTTCCCAGAAATTATTGATAGAATAATTATTAAGATACATATTATTTGATCTGTTAACTTTCAACTCCATATCAGACATGGCACTAATAATAATCTGCATTATGTATAAATGTCCTTTCTAACTGAAATATGTCAACCACATCTTTTATTAAAATGATGTAGCAGTGACATTTTAAAAAGGTAAGTTTTACCCATTTTAGAATGTAAAATGTAACTATTAAAATTGATTTAATATTTTATTTAATTAAATTTTCCCAAATATTATTATTAAAATTTGCATTATAATACTAATACTACGTATTATTTTTATTTTGGTGAACTATTTATGAAATAGTATACATTTTACACTTCTAACACATCTTAATTTTTACTAGCCATATTTTAAGTATTTTGTAGCCACATAGAATTAAATATATAGTCACAATAGACTAGGCTATCAAGTAGCTCAGATTAAAAAGATAAATTATTATTGTGTTATAAACACAAATATTTATTTGTAAATATTTATCAATTTTATTTATTTGTAATTTATTTTATAAATAATATTTACTTATATTGTTTATAAACAATTTGGAAAGATGAAATTCAGTAATAAGGACAACAGTTTATGCAAGTCAAAGAGCTTATATATAAAACATCTAAAAAACTTATGCACAACAGAAGTTACAGCTGTGAATAAAACTCAAATTCTTCAAAAGTAAACAAAGAGCTCTTTAGAAAATAATCCGATAAATTATTGTTGTCATCTATTTACATGGAATTACTTTTGTTTTTACTTTACGTCAATGTGTTCTAAATTGTCTTGTTTACTGGATGGGGAGTTTTTAATATAATAGCCATCACAATAGCCAATGTAATGACTTTTTGGCCTTGCAGGGAGGAAATCCTATACTATACAGGCTGCTGGAACCTAGGGTGGGGCCCTGGCTGTCATTCTGCAAAACAAGCCAGTTGGACTAGTCAAGGTTGAATTCAGAGCCAAAATAATGACTTTTTCTGTTCTGAAATTTGATACACGTTTGATAAAAAAAAATGAATTACATTACTTGAGCAACTGACACATGCCAGCACATGAATAGTCCCTGGGGTCAGCAATTTCATAAACCAATTAACAAACACACACTAGTATCCAACTCACAATTTTTCAAAGTTTTCTAGAATTGTATTAGTTTTTTTTTTTTTTAGAAAAACTCAAGAATAAATCTCTGTAGTAATGAGTAAATCAGTATTTAATGAGTGGAGAATTATTAGATGAGATGAAAGATTGAGACATAGACAATTTCTAATCTGTGAATACTTAGACAGTCATTAGTCAAAATCTGAGAAAGTTCTGGTATGTATGACAATGGGAAAAGTCTAAGGAAACTGACTTATGTGAGCCACCTGTTCTCAATAACATATGACAAAGATTTAAATTAAGATTGTTCAGTCTAAGAATCCATAGTCCCAACCTACTCCTGTGTATTCTTATTCTCATCATTTATTGTGGGGAGGGGTGTTGAACAGTTCGTGATGTTCATGACTTATTCCTGGCTCAGCTCTGAAGTATTATTTCTGGTGGGCCCAGAGATAGAAGTTGGGTCTACAGTATGCTAGACAAGATCCCCACTGAGTTTCTGGACTATCGTTCTGGCTCCTCTTTTTCACATTTTAAGGTACAAAAAGTAAATCACTTGCCTTGCACGTAACCAACCCAGATTTGATCCCTGACATCCCATATGATTTCCCAACCTGCCAAGAGTGATTACTGAGCACAGAGCAAGTAGTAAGCCCTTAGTACCACTGGGTCTGCCCTTCCACCAAAAACAAAAAGTCTACTTAAACTAATATATATTTCATGCTAAAAAAAAAAAAAAAAAAACTGGGCCCGGAGAGATAGCACAGCGGTGTTTGCCTTGCAAGCAGCCGATCCAGGACCAAAGGTGGTTGGTTGAATCCCGGTGTCCCATATGGTCCCCCGTGCCTGCCAGGAGCAACCCCTGAGCACCGCCAGGTGTGGCTCAAAAACGAAAAAAAATAAAATAAAATAAAAATAAAACTTATTATTTGTGACTAGACCAATAGTACAACACTTGTCTTGGATACAACCTACTTGGGTCCAATCTCAGCATCCCATATGGTCCCCAAGCCTGACCAGGAAATATCCCTGAGTGCTAAATCATGAGTGAAAAAGCCATGAACACTGCTGGGTGTGGCCAAAAATAACAACAGCAAAAATACTGTTACTGTTGCCTCATTATTATTTAATGCTTCAGGCTTCAGAACTAAGCTTTATTGTTCAATCTTATTTTTATAAAATGCAAACAATCATTAGGTATTTTACAATGCAACTTAAAAGCTTATTTTCTACCAACATATGCAACAAGCTAGTTTATAGATTCAAGAGTATATTTTGGAGATCAAGAGTTCTAATTCATTTATGTTTGCTAACTCATTCATTCATTGATCCTAGTAGTGATCTATACTAGAATCTTGGTTACATTACCAAATTCAACTACATCCTGAGTGTCTTGTGAGTCAGGAGATCTGAGTCTGAGAGAATTACCAGTATAACTCAACTGCTCCCCAAATTGTCCTCAATTAATATTGGAACATAGGGCAGGAGCTGAGCATGAAGCAGTATCACCCCCTCTCTATGTAGCAGCTTCCCTGGCTTCTGTGACACATTAACAATGTTTGAATTGACATTAGTGATATGAGAAAAACAAAACAAAACAAAATTTTATGCAGCACATAATGTCCCTCCAGCTTCCACTCAGCACAGTTGGTAAAGTGAGCCCAGGCTTATATGTACCCCAAAGCCTGGCTCACTAATTATTCATTACGCTGATTTCCCAACTGGCTTCTCATTTCCATAACCTATTTTCCTCTTCACCTTTCTACCTCTTTGCTCTAGTTAAATTTTTTTCTTCTTACTTTCTAATATATTAGTACATTTGGTCCCTAGATACCACTTTAAAAAAATATTCAGGTTAATATTATTAGACTAAAACATTCCTCTCTGCCACCATTGGTCCCTGAAGCAAACCTGAAATATAGCTCCATTTAAAGCAGAATTTGTCTAGATGCAAGGCTATCATTCTCTTAGCTGAAAGAAGGACACACACACACACACACACACACACACACACACACACACACACACACACACACCTTTTTCTATTTCCCATCTCTATGATGCATTCTACACACTCAGAGTAGTATCAAAGAACATGTAACCAAAAGGTAGTCTCTGTATCTACACGTAGGAAAAATGAAATACCTGAGAAAGATAACAGAATTTTTCCTCCACTATCAACCTTTGACTCTGGGATATGGAGCTATTTATTTATAGTCCTTAAAACCTCTGCTTCCTCTTCTGCAATGAGGAAATAAAGTTGTGCCTACATAGCAGACCTGGGAGATTAAATAAAATTACACATATTTCCTGGCCTACTAAAAAGTCTAAAAAAATTAGTATTATCCTTTCTATTACTATTTGTCAGTAATCAATAATACACTCACATGATCATGAGGTCTTCAGCAATTGAAAAACAAATCTGCATGGAGTCCACTGACTACCCTATTTATAGATTTAAAAGGATGATTAGAATGCAAGTAATGTTACTTGTACTGAGAGAGGGAAGCCTGCCCTTTGGGTAGGTAGTTGTTGTTTAAGTAGGAAAACACAAATGAATGTTCTGTTCCTTTCCTTTTATTATGCAGGCCAGTGCATTAAGCGGGGTCGATGAGTCTCAAGATTTTATCTTAATTCTCTTGATATATATTTGGGGAAAAACTGAGTCATTGGGTCTTCAGCCACCTTTGGAGTTTCCCTCAGTCTAGGGTTTTGCTAATTGCACCCCTGTAATGTAATTACTAGGTTCTCCATTCTCTCTTTTTCCTGTCAGTTGTTAGAGCCAAGACTCAATCAGATTTATATTTGACTTTTTTTTTTTACAAGCTGTCTTACTGGAGGATTGTGCATTGTTGTACAGGCTCTCTGTCTCTCTTGTCATTTTATCAGCCTGCCATTGACGCTGTGTCTGGCTCCCTGGTGGAGTGAAGGGCATGAAGAGATAATACTCAGTGGTATAATTTCATTTCACTTAGCAAAGAAATTTAGATATGAGGGGAGAGGAAAAGAGAGAGAAAAAGATACATGTTTAAGAGAGAACAATGACTTCTTCAGAGGGGGAGAAGAGTTACTACTGCATTTTCATTCCTTGAATATTTCTATAAAGTTTCTTTAAAGAAATTTCTCTTCATTGACTATTTAGTTTCTCAATGTTACACTACAAGGAAGGCATTACCCCCTTTCACTCTTATATATCAACAGCTTTAAAAAAACTTAATTTGTTTTCTAGCATTCCAAAGATGATACATTTTGCTGCTGGTGGTTTATTCTTTGGGAAAATATTATTATAAACTTGTTGGTCAAAACGTTTTTCTAATTAAAGTAAAATTATTTTGCTTTCTTATTGATGATTAAATTGTTTCATCTGGGGCCAGAGCAGTGGCGCAAGCAATAAGGTTTCTGCCTTGCCTGTTCTAGCCTACGACGGACCGCAGTTCGATCCCCCTGGCGTCCCATATGGTCCCCCAAGCCAGGAATGCTTTCTGAGTGCAGAGCCAGGAGTAACCACTGAGCATCACCGGGTGTGGCCCAACCCCCCCCCAAATTGTTTCATCTATTTTTATGAAGGTGATTTTATTAGATATGCATACTTTGCCAGTAACTGAGAAAATATTGGGAGAAAATCAGTATGAATAAAATTTACACAATTTATTTCTTATTTTGTGGTTTGCAGGCCACAATTGGAAGTACTCAGTGCAGCTCAGTGCTCATGGATTGCTCCTGGAGATTCCAAGGAGACCATGTGGTGCTGGGGATCAAACCAGAGACTCCAACATGCACAGCATATCCTCAGTTCACTGAGTTATCCCTCCAGCCCCCAAAGCTACTTAAATGAATTTGTGTTTTTGTCCATATAAAACAATGATCCAACAACTATAGAATATATGCTATTGTTTCTTTGTTTCTAATATAGTTAGAACTGTTTCATCTTTTGCTACTATGTCCTCTTTGGATTGATTCTTGAATCTTTTGAACATATCTACACTTGTATTTTGTAGCTTCCTTGATCATCACCACGTGAAATGCTCCAAACTTACAAACTCATCTTGTCCGTCTTCTGTCCCAAATGTTTTGCTTCAGTTTTGGCAGTAAAGAACATGTCAAGAACAAAATCAAGAACTGAAACAATAGTGCAGCAGCTAGCACATTTGCCTTGCACATGGCCAAGTTGGGTTCTATCATGGCAATTTATATGGTTCCCTGAGACTGCCAGGGTGATCTCTGAACACAGAGCCAGGAATAGCCCCGGAGCACCATGAGGTATTGCCCAACCCTCCCCAAATCTAACTGAGGATTGTATTTTGGAAGGTTACTGTTTTCAAAATTTTAAAGCTCTCATCTGCATAAAAATTATAAGTGTTTTGTTTTCTTTGTGATAGGAATTGTGAAATAAAAACAGTATGCATTAAAATATATTATAGGGATCAAAGCTATGGTACAGAGAGTAAGGTACTTATCACTTGCCTTGCATGTGGTCTACTTGGATTCTATCCCCCACTTCTCATATGGTGCCCTGCCAGGAGTTATCCCAGAGTACAGTGCCAGGAGTCAGTCCTGAGTACAGCCAGGGATAGCCTAAAAACCAAAGTAAAAGAGAGATGAACAGGTATCTGAGTTCAATTCTCATCCATGGTATCTAGTTGGTTAAAAAAAAGTATGTGTGTGTGTATATATATATATATATATATATATAATATATATTTATATATATATTTATATATATCATATTACAAAATAATGTTTGGTGGGGTACTTCCTAGAAGTGCTTAGAAGGATTTCGGAACTATTCAGCAATTTTTGACCAAATCGGCAGTTTGTTTGCTGTAAGGTCCTGAGAATGCAGTGATTTTTATACCCTGCTCTGCTGGGGCCCACAAAGGCCACCTCCATAGTTCTCTTTTTTTTTTTTTAATAATTTTTACTTTGACCACAGTGGATTACAAATCTTCACAGTAATATTTTAGGTACATAGTGACATTGGATCAGGGGCATTCCCACCACCAACGTTGTTCTCCCTCCACCCCTGTTCCCAGCATGTATCCCCAGACTACTAGTATACCGTAAGTGGTCCCCTTTGTGTCTAGCTTGTTGTAGATTAGGTATGGATTCTGTTGTCGTTGGCTTTGAATTTGGTGTTTAAATCTGATCATTTTTTTATTTCTACTCGATGTTCATATGACTGTCTGGTCTTGGTACACTCTATTATTTCTCCCTCAATTTGTGAGACAGAATAAGAGGTTCAAGTTATGTGGTTTTGTTAGAAGAAAAAAAAAAAGAGGGAAAAATCAAACAAGCAAAAAAAATGGGAGGAGTCCTTTTACAGGCTATAAATATCGATTTAAGAGAAGAAAGAGAAAAAGGAAGAAAAACATAACAAGAATACAAAAAAAAAATCAAACAAAAACAAACCTGAAAAGCACCATAGCAATAAGCATCACAGCAATAAAGACTACAACCAAACAATAACCACGATCTCAGGATAAAAACAAAACAAAGCACACACATACACACACACTCACACACACACACAAATAATCCAAGCAACAACAACAACAAAAATAATTAATTTGTACCTTTTTTTGCATAGGCACAGTAAATATTGGGGAGATTAGAAAGGGAATTCCCTTGGCCTAAGAGATACAGAGTTTCTCCGCCCTTGAAGTATACGGTCATGGGAATAACTACAGGCTCTTTATATACTCTTATTCTCTCCCCTAGGTCCTTTCGATGTCTGGAAACTTTCCTCACAGTCGTGGATGGTAAAATCCGGCTTCTGTAACTAGAGATCTTGGTATTTGCACAGTTCATAGGATGGATTCTAGGATGGAGACTTTCTTTACGGTTCTAGTTCTGTTCCATCATTGTTGTTTTAATCAGTCTTCAGTAGTTGGTGGTCTTGGTTTTTGCACAGATCCTAGGGAGGAGCCATCTCCATAGTTCTCAGGTATTTTCTCACCAAGTTATGGTCAAGGGGCCATGTGGTACCAGGAATAAAACCCTAATTGGATACATGCAACCTAATCCCTATAAAAAATCACCCCAGATCTTTTTTTTTTTTTACCACCCATCACCAGTGCAACATTCCCATCACCAATGTCCCAAGTCTCCCTCCTCCCCACCCGACCCCCGCCTGTACTCTAAACAGGTTCTCAATTTCCCTCATACATTCTCATTATTAGGACAGTTCAAAATGTAGTTATTTATCCAACTAAACTCATCACTCTTTGTGATGAGCTTCCTGAGGTGAGCTGGAACTTCCAGCTCTTTTATCTTTTGTGTCTGAAAGTTATTATTGCAAGAATGTCTTTCATTTTTCTTAAAACCCATAAATGTGTGAGACCATTCTGCGTTTTTCTCTCTCTCTCTGACTTATTTCACTCAGCATAATAGATTCCGTGTACATCCATGTATAGGAAAATTTCATGACTTCATCTCTCCTGACAGCTGCATAATATTCCATTGTGTATATGTACCACAGTTTCTTTAGCCATTCGTCTGTTGAAGGGCATCTTGGTTGTTTCCAGAGTCTTGCTATGGTAAATAGAGCTGCAATGAATATAGGTGTAATGAAGGGGTTTTTGTATTGTATTTTTGTGTTCCTAGGGTATATTCCTAGGAGTGGTATAGCTGGATCGTATGGGAGCTCGATTTCCAGTTTTTGGAGGAATCTCCATATCGCTTTCCATAAAGGTTGAACTAGACGGCATTCCCACCAGCAGTGGATAAGAGTTCCTTTCTCCCCACATCCCCGCCAACACTGTTTATTCTCATTCTTTGTGATGTGTGCCATTCTCTGGGGTGTGAGGTGGTATCTCATCGTTGTTTTGATTTGCATCTCCCTGATGATTAGTGATGTGGAGCACTTTTTCATGTGTCTTTTGGCCATCTGTATTTCTTCTTTGTCAAAGTGTCTGTTCATTTCTTCTCCCCATTTTTTGATGGGATTAGATGTTTTTTTCTTGTAAAGTTCTGTCAGTGCCTTATATATTTTGGAGATTAGCCCCTTATCTGATGGGTATTGGGTGAATAGTTTCTCCCACTCAGTGGGTGGCTCTTGTATCTTGGGCACTATTTCCTTTGAGGTGCAGAAGCTTCTCGGCTTAATATATTCCCATCTGTTAATTTCTGCTTTCACTTGCTTGGAGAGTGCAGTTTCTTCCTTGAAGATGCCTTTAGCCTCAATGTCCTGGAGTGTTTTACCTACGTATTGTTCTATATATCTTATGGTTTTGGGGCTGATATCGAGCACCCCAGATCTTAGAGGTAATTTTTAAGATAAATTATTCTGAATCTCTATTGCTATGTATTGAATTTATATGTTACCCAATATATTTACATCCAAATGATAAAGTTGGGCAATGGTTTTGTATCATGATAATGGAGTTACTTTCTTTACAAAAGAAACCCCTAGCAGTCTTAGTCCTCTCTATACCATGTGTGCTTAGAACAAAGAAGGCAATCAACTGCAAACCAGTTACTAGAGCCTCTTATAGACACACATTTTTTAGCATCTTGATCTAGATTTAACCTCTAGTATGAGTCTAGGGTTCTGGAGATAAAGCACTTGTGTCACATATAGTTCAGTCCCTAGCACTACACACACACACACACACACACACACACACACACACACACACACACAATTAAATCCACTTAGAATTGTATAAAATAAATTTCTATTGTTTAAGCAACCAAGTCTCTGATATTCTAATATAGCATCTGAAAAGACTAAGATGTCCACAATATCTCCAATATTTAAAGTCAAAACAGTGGGGTTTTAACTTAACTTTCTCTGTAATCTATCTGTATTCCCTACTCCCTTTTTTGAGGTTGACAATCTTCATCCAAAGACAAATATATAATTGAATTAAGCATCACAAAAAAAGGACTGTTTCCTCAGAGAAATGCTAATGATTTCTCCAAAATGTAGTTGCAAAGATTTATAACGGAAGTTCTTCTTTTGGGATGGAGGTGGCCTAGAGAATCTTTAATTTCCTAAGACTCTGATCCAATTGTAAATCTGTGATGACAGTTGCTCTGTGTTTTAAAAAAATATCATCCTAAATATATGAAACTCAGAAGTCTCATCTAAGTTTCTGGACATAGGAACTTAGATAATAGGAGCCAAAATTGGGGAGGAGCAGTGGATCAGGGCTGGGGAGAGGGGCAGAAACTGAAGGTTGGATAAAAATTGGGGGAGTGGCTACCAAGTGCAAGCAGATATCATCCAAGAAATACTTGAACCCGAATGTAACGAGGTTCCTAGAGAGGTTGAGGTTGTTGCCCTTCATGAGGTTATCATTGAGAAACCTGGCCTGATTTCAACACCAAAATAAAGAGAGAGAGAGTTATTTGGAAAAAAATCTCTTAATTTTTTAGAAGTTGGCAACAATTCAAGTATTTAAACACTTGTTTGGGCCACACAAAGCCTATCTGCAGGTCCAATGCCTGCCCAGAGCCCACAGTCTCCCTCCCAATCCTTCTTGGAATTTATGCACTTTGAAAGAAGACAAAGATACCCTGTAAAAGATTTTTAGGGAGTCCTACAGGAAAGACTCAAAGAATTGGGGCCATACAGAGCTCAACACTTTCCATCAGATTATGCAGAATTGGACTATTTCTAACCATGTGTGATCAGCTTAACTTAGTTCTGCTTATCCTTTTCATTGTGATAATATTGGTCTAAACATCATATAAATGTTGGTGTATAGAATTAGAAATCCACATCTCTGTGGTCTATATTGCATTGTTAACCAATAGTCTAGTTTCTACTATATGTCATACAATTAACTCCTATACCCAATATATCTACCCCTACAGCCTTTTCTCCTAGAAACCACTAATTTGCTCTTATATAATAAGAATTTACTTTTTTCTCCTAGAAATCACTAATTTGTTCTTATATAATAAGAATTTACTTTTAATTTGTGTGCTCATGATTTTTGATTATCTTCTTCCTAATCATGTAGTTTGATTAACTTATTTCAATCAAGATTCTCTATTATATTGTGGGAAAGGCAAGATTTCATCTTTTTACTTTTTTAACTATATATAGCATTATAGATCATATATATCTTCCTTATTCAATCCTTTTTTGAAGGACACAGAAGATTATTTCCAATGTTTGGCTGTTATAGATAATAATCTAATGAACATGTGAGTTCATATGTATTCTTAAATTAGTATATTTGGATTTAGAAGACCTAGAAGTAGGAGAACAAGATCATATGATATTTCTATATATTTTATTAAAGAACTATGATTTATGACATTATTAATTGTTGAGTTTTTTATTAAATCACTGTGAGATAGAGTTAAAAAGTTGTTGACAGTTGAGTTTCTATCATGCGATGTTTCAACACCCATCCCTTTACCAATATTCATTTCCTCATTACTAATTTCCCCAGTTACCCTCCCATTGTCCACTTCCACCTCCATCCTCAGTCTACCCCTAGGGCAGACATATCTCCCCCCCAACTTTCCTTGTCCTTTTATACTATTAGGCACCATGTTTGCAGTACTGTTACAGAAAAAGTATCATGCATATCACTCATCTTCTCAAGCCCCAGTTCTTGTCCAGAGTGATTGTTGAGTTTTAGACATATAATGTTCTTACTCCAATCCCTCCACTATGTCAACTTTCTTTCATCAGTGTTCCAAGTTTCCTCCTACCTGAATGAAGCCCCCTCTCCCCTTGACAGGCACATTTTTTTTTTTGGTTTTTGGGCCACACCCGGTGGTCTCAGGGTTACTCCTGGCTGTCTGCTCAGAAATAGCTCCTGGCAGGCACGGGGGACCATATGGGACACCGGGATTCGAATCAACTACCTTTGGTCCTGGATCGCCTGTTTGCAAGGCAAACGCCGCTGTGCTATCTCTCCGGGCCCTTGACAGGCACATTTTAAAATTTGATTGCTCTAGTTTGGATCTGATTAATTTAGTATTGTTGACTTTGTGGTTTGAATATACAGTTATATCACTCACCTAACATTACCAATGGATCCAAGGTCTCTGACCACTACTTCCCTGTTACTTCCCTTTCTCATCTTCTTACTATCCCCTTCGATTTTCTTCGATTTTCTTCTTGACCCCTTTACACTGGGGTCAAAGGAAATCAAGGCATCCTCTTTTATTATAGTGCATTGCCTTCTTCAGTTTCTATATTGATATTTCTGTTTTTAACATTTTGAGTCATCAAGGATGATCAATTGTAAATGGGATAGACAAGAGGAATTATTTGAACTGACTAAGGTATATGGAGAAACCATCCTGTATAGATCTGGATTGATTGTAAAATCTTAATGTGAAGGAACCATAGATTATTTTTTGAAGGATGAAGGGTAATAAGGTTAGAATACAACAAAGTGAGAGAATGGAGTGATTGAATTCAAGAGAGACCAGGAGATAGCTTATTAAAGTCCTAGCAGGGAAAAGTTCTGATTTTAGTTTGAGTTCTGTGAGTAGCAAATGGAAAATTTCAAAATATAAAAATTCAGTATAATTAATATTTTTGGAATATCCCTTTGACTTAAGTATAAAAATTGGATTGAAGAAGAGCAGGAGCAGAAGGAGAAGACCCACATTTCACACATTTGATGCAGCAAAAAAAAAAAATAAGACAAATAGTTTGTTGACAGAGCTGAACACAGAGTTTTGGAGGAAGATTAATTCAGCATGTATTTTAGGGGAAAATCTAAATAGTACTTAACATATGTATAATAATCGATGAAAATATGAATAAAGGATGAGGATGCAGGGGTCAAATGCATTGGAAAATCACGACTAAATAAGTGTGTGTGTGTGTGTGTGTGTGTGTGTGCGTGTGCGCGCGCGCGTGTGCATGTACCCATGTAATACAATTAGAGGCAGGTCACAAATGTCTGAACATGAAATTATTTTCCCTATGAAGCATTTTTCGGTACCTGTATGTCCCAGAATACATCATAATACATCTGTCAAAGTACAAGTTTATAAAGTTTAAAGCATGATGTTTATTTTTTTAACTCATTTACTAGAAATCAGCAGATGGTAAGTGGTTCAAAGAGCGTTTAAAGTGGGTGTATATATGTGTGTTTGAATACAATTGCTAAGTTAGATGCTAACTGATATAGATCAGTTACCACTGATCTATATCATATATTATAATATATGATATATATTACATATTAGCTTATATATTTTTTATTTTGTGATTCATAAATTATTTGCATCTCTATTCAATACTGTCCATCTGAAATACATACTGGTTTTTAAGACAGATTATACATTTTTCTATTTTTTTTTGTGTTTTTTTTTGGGGTCACACCCGGCATTGCTCAGGGGTTACTCCTGGCTGTCTGCTCAGAAATAGCTCCTGGCAGGCATGGGGAACCATATGGGACACCGGGATTCGAACCAACCACCTTTGGTCCTGGATCGGCTGCTTGCAAGACAAATGCCACTATGCTATCTCTCCGGGCCCACATTTTTCTATTATTGTCATTATTATTACGTCATCTCATAAAAATATGAACCTTGGGGCCGGCGAGGTGGCGCTAGAGATAAGGTGTCTGCCTTGCAAGCACTAGCCAAGGAAGGACCGGGGCTCCATCCCCCAGCGTCCCCCCCAGTCAGGGGCAATTTCTGAGCGCTTTGCCAGGAGTAATCCCTGAGCATCAAATGGGTGTGGCCCGAAAAAAAAAAATCTGAACCTTTAGTCAAGACTGACTAGAAAATACAACAAAGGTACATTTCCCTAAAGATTTAGAATAAGACAGTGGTTAGTCACAATTACAAATTCTATTAGAGTGCTGAAATAATAGATATACTAAACAATAAACATCATTTCTAAAATTTCCCTTTTTCTTATAGTAAAAGTAAATGTTATGTTATTATTCCTTGGGAAATATTAGTACTTTCAAGAAAAAAATAAACATTGAATTTTATTCCTGAATTAACAATGTTGGAAAACAAAAATAAAGAAATGTTAATATAGAGTTGATGACTTGTTTAAGATAGGGTTGTAGATACCTAAAATAGATAAAATTCTTGAGTTTTTGTCAATGAATATAACACTTAAATGCACCAATTTTGGGGGCCCCACTCGGTGACACTCAGGGGTTACTCCTGGCTATGCGCTCAGAAATCACTCTTAGCTTGGGGGACCATATAGGATGCCAGGGATCGAACTCAGGTTCGTCCTGGTTCAGCCATGTGCAAGACAAATACCTTACCACTGTGCTATTGTTCCAGCCCCTAACTGAACAATTTTAAGAAATTTTAGCTCTTCCAAGTAGAAGTACTTCTTCTGAAAGAACTTTTTTAATACTACTGTTTTACAGTAATATTAGAATTTATTTAAATAGATTTATAAAAGAAATATGAGCATTCATTACATCTGTAAAGACATCAAAGCTAAAACATACCTATTTAAAAGAAAAAAATTTAGTGTTGCATGAATATAAAATTAATAGTTTCTATAAACTTAATAAATTAGGTTATTAATCATTTCCTTTAAGTGGAGTACATTCAATTAAACTACATTTTTGTTTTTTTTGGGGGGGGGAGGAGGTGATACCTGGTGATGTTTAGGGCGTATTTCTAGCTCTCACTTAGGCATTACATCTGGCATGCTTAGTGGGTAGTATGAAGTTCCAGGGATCAAGCTGGATTAGCTCTGTGTAAGGCAACTCCCTTACATGTTGTGGTCCTCAAACTACATTTATTTATAGTAGATTAAAAGACTTTTCTGGTGTTCTTATTACTTAGAAAATTATAAGTGTTTTAGGAGCTCCATGTGAAGAAGTAGGATCAGAGACTTAAATTTGCATTTATTATTACTTCCCAGCAACTGAGACTAACCTCAGAAAAGAGACACATGGGGGCAGGAGAAATAGCATGGAGGTAAGGCGTTTGCCTTGCATCAGAAGGACAGTGTTTTAAATCCTGGCGTCCCATATGGTCACCCGAGCCTGCCAGGTGCGATTCTGAGTGTAGAGCCAGGAGTAACACCTGAGCACTGCCAGGTGTGACCCAAAAACAAAAAAAAAAAAAAAAAGAGACACATGAAGCCCAATTGTATATCAATGTCATAATTGCCACTTAGTTTTCTGAGCAGTCTCAATTGCTGGAAAGTAAGATATTACTTTTATATAAGTAATATATAATAATTACAATAATATAATATATTGTATAATGATACATAATGTATGATCTATGATAATATATAAATATAATTGTATATTTATAATAATAAAGTGATATTTATAAGTAATATATTAGTCTTTACTCCTGGCTCTTGACATGAAGCTCCTAAAACACTGCATGAGAACATTAGGAACATCTTTTATGCTCCTCTTTGTTCTATTACCTTGATGCTGACTTAAGCTATTACATACTGCCTGATAATGCTATAGTTAGCTTGAGCTCCCAGGCTCTTGTTCTTACATGATCAAAATTAAAAGTAAGGGACTGAGAGGGAAGGACCAAAATCAAGAAAGATTTTATGTAAGGAACAGGAAAAGAAGGGGAAAATAAAGCAAGGAAGCTCCCAAGGAAGTGGATGGTAAAGTGATTTTCTCCTCCTGTCAAGTCATCCATCTTATAGGCCATCAGAAAGTCTAGGACTCTAGGTTATCTGGTTATTAAGTACCAGCTTGGCCCAACCTTTTGACACTGTATACCAATAATTTCTTGTCTGATGGTCATATCCCTAATCTTCCCCTACCTGATCCCTTTGGTGCATTACAATATGATTATCTTCTGTTCCAATTGTGGGGGACTTAGTGGTCAGAGATGTGATCAGACTGGTGGTCAGAGAGGGCTGGTGGTCAGAAAGACCAAACTATTGTGCTCATCTTGGAACCTTTGGTCCCATCTCCCGTTTTCCAGCTATGAGTTAATGATGGCTCCTACTTCCATGCTGAAGCACACATAAAAGTGTCCAAATGTGGAGACTCGGAGTTTCTGGGCCAATGACTGCATTCATGCACTAGGAGTTGATGGATGCCAACTTCAGAGGCTTTTCCAAGTCTTGGAATCTTTCCAGACCTCATCCTGTGTATCTCTTCATCTGACGCTTCATTTGTCGCCTGTATCTTATTCTCTACTAGATGATAAACTGCCAAGTGTAAATAAGTGTTTCCCTGAGTACTGGGAGCTGTTTCAGACAAGAATCCAATGGGGGTAGGAAAGGGACTATGGGAACTTCTGGTTTTTAGCCAAGTAGAAGTTTTTGGGTTTTTTTTTTTTTCTTGTTGGTAACCTGGGAACATAAAATTACAGGGAAAGCCATGTGGGCCTGAACAGTTAGTCTTTGAAATCTGTGCTCACCCCAGTTAGTGTCAGAATGAAATTAAATAGCTGGACACCCAGATGGTGTCACAGAGAATTTCTTGGTGTGGACAAATCTCTATGCCTTTGGTGTCAGTAGTGTTATGAAGGTGGTAGTTTTAGGAGTCAAGGATTAAAAATAAATAGAACAATTTCTTACACAAAGTTACATGTTAATTATAATTTTCAGCCAAATTGAGTTTTTCCACATAGAGAACTAAGATATTGATAACTATGTCACTATCAAGTATTTTAGCATCCTAAGGAAAATGCTGATAGGAAAGAATAAAAATTTCTGTCGAAATAGAAAATTTTGCTTGTATAGTCAAATTTCTTATATTTTAAATGGTAAAAAGTACATCATTAATATATTCCAAGTTAACATAAAAAATAAATAAAATTTGCACGCAGGCAATATTAAATAAATATATTTATATATTATCTTAAAATTACCTATTCATTTAAAATTTTTTTCATTTTATGACAAATGAATTTTTTCCTTTATTTCATTAATACAATCAATAGTACTTCAAAACTTTTTAAGGATTTGGAACATTTTTAAGTTAGTCATTTTTAAGTTAACAAACCATGATTATGATTTATACAAACACTTCCCAAAAGTATAATTCAATTTAGTTGAACATTCAACTTTACAATTTTTAAATATGGAAATAGTAGTTAGTAATGTTTGTTTAAACAGCATTAAATGTAGAGTGGTTCAAATAAACAAGATTCATCACTAAAAATATAAATATTATATTAAATTAAATACATGTTTGGTGTGTTTTGCAGATCAGGAAAAAGAGAGACAGCTTTTTTAAGGATCAAAATGATTACATCAGTTTATTTTATCCTAATATTTTATATCAACTTAAAATATTTTTCACTGTCATATAAAACTATGGGAACTTGGGGAATGTTTGACTTATATAATTCACAAATTTCTATCAACTAATTAAAACATCTCCTTTACTTTGAGAGATTTATTTATTATTATTCTTTAAAGATAAGAAAGTGTTTCACATTCATATGATAAAAGGATTTCAGCTATTTATTACAATTTAACAACTAGCCACAAAATTTAGTGACTGAAGAAAACGATTTGCAAATTTGGGAAAGAAAACCCCCCTGGTGTTTGAGTGGAATGACTTGGGGGTACGGAAGGGTAGAGGAGCCATTTCCAAGTTAGTTCTTAAAAGGTGATGTAAGGTGTTCACAATCTTGAAACACATCACTGATTAGAGGGCACAAATTTCTATCAACTAATTAAAACATCTCCTTTACTTTGAGAGATTTATTTATTATTATTCTTTAAAGATAAGAAAGTGTTTCACATTCATATGATAAAAGGATTTCAGCTATTTATTACAATTTAACAACTAGCCACAAAATTTAGTGACTGAAGAAAACGATTTGCAAATTTGGGAAAGAAAAACCCCCTGGTGTTTGAGTGGAATGACTTGGGGGTACGGAAGGGTAGAGGAGCCATTTCCAAGGATTTCGTTAGAGGGGTGACAATCTATGTTGCTAGGTATTAACTGTGAGTCTAATAAAGACTGAGGCCTAGGATTATGTTTCCCCTTCATGTGGATCTTTCTACAGTGGTTTGTGCCCTCTAATCAGTGATGTGTTTCAAGATTGTGAACACCTTACATCACCTTTTAAGAACTAACTCCACAAATCACACAACAGCGCTACACCATAGTCCAAAACCTGCTCAAACTCAAAAGTATAGGCCATAGCCCTTACTTCTCAGGAGTAACCCCAAGTTCATCTTGGATGTGAATACTGTTTTGTAAAATACAATATGTAAACTAGGTGAATATGTACTAAGTAAAAGGCATATGAGAAGAGTATGTTTCTCAAAATACTATGTAGATACACAAAGATTTCATTGTCTAACCTTAGATATGTGTCAAAAATAAAAATAAAGCACACATTGCCTTTCCAAAAGACAAGAATTTTATTTCCTAAATAATTTTTATTAATGAATATGAAAACAGGAATTCACAGAGGATGGAAAGAGTGGAAGGTTGGTAAACAACCAGAAAGATTCTCTCTTCTCTCTTACCACCAAACTAAGCTCTCTGAATAAGGAAGCCAGATTCCCCATTACTGCATTATTGCTGCCCCCAACAGGGAAGACGGTTACAGTCATGTACTTCTAAACTAGGAGAATGTCTACACTTGATGGAGTAGAAATTACATCCTTCAGTACTTCCTAAGGAGAAAAGAGTATGTGACTAAATTTCACAATTTAGTTGGATTTTCTTAACAAGCTATATTTTAAATAGGAATTAAGTCCCTGTGAGTATGAATTTGAAATAAAAAAATAAACCCATAATCAATACAAAACAAATATCTGGTTAATTAAAACTTAAGCCAATATTAATGGCTCATTCTAAAATTCTTTTTCTATCCTTATAGTCTTGTATTCTTGTAGATCTGGAGCAGTAGAGTGAAATGTCTGGAAGTTTGAGTATAGATGGAAGTATTTAGTCTGCTATGAGTAACTGTTTCCAGTCCTTGATTTACTGCTAGACAAAAAAGCAAAGAGACTCACATGAGTAAAGGCTAGATATTGTCACTATAGTCATTAATATCTGGTGGTAGCAATGTAGCATATATACCATATATAATACATACTAATAAATTTTATGCCCATAGTAATATAACTATTACCATAATCATCCTTTCAAACTTTGACCTATAAGTTAATCTAATATAAGGCGCACTCTTAATTTACCCCTATTTTAATTTAAATGGTCCAAAAATAAAATGATGATTCTTTTTCTCCATAACTGTCCAATATTTATGCATTTAAAAAGAAGAGCACAATTTAATATCTTTCTTTTAGTCATGTGCAGGACAAATATTTAAGTTATACTTTTGCATGAATTTGAGTGGTTTGGGATTTGAAACTATTTTAGGAATAATGTCATTTTTGTACATTTGTAATTGAGAGTTTCTAACTAAATATGTAAATGTATTCAAAAATGTCATTTTAGAATATTGAGGTGTACAGTGATATAAATGCAAAATTGATATCAACCTCTTATAGACTACCACATATAGTCACTTTTCACTGCAGTTTTCTCCTGGTCTACATCCAGATGAAGGACATGCATTCCCAAACTTTCCTCTACAGTATCACTAACATGTTAATATATACTGCAACCCTGCCTAGATTTTCTGGGGGCTGGAAGAATAATGCACCTTCTTTATGATACAGGATTTTAAATCAGTATGTTTTGAAAACCCACAGAACAAACATAATAATAATAATAATAATAATAATAATAATAATAATAATAAAAAGGCAAAATTCCAAGCATTTAGTAGCTGATTTTTATAAATGATCAATTAATCCACAAGCAGTCTCCAAATCTTCATTTTCTGCACAAGAGGGACGACTAGTGGTCAAAAGATGTACTTGCAGTCTCCTTTCTTAAAAGCACATTAAATTTTCATATTATGTAGCTTTGATTTATTATTGAGAAAAAATGATATCAGGAAAAGAAAGAGAAAAGTAATTATTAAAAGTTAACTGTTTTAAAAAAAGTTAACTCTGTAATGTCATTTCTTCTATCTTTCTTCTCTTAATAATATCTTTATTTAAGCACCATGATTACAAACATGATGGTAGTTGGGTTTCAGTCATAAAAAGAATACCCCCCCTTTCACCAGTGCAACATATCTATCACCATTGTCCCCATCTCCCACTTCCCCCGCCTATATTTGAGACAATCATTTTAGTTCTCTCACTCATTGACATGGTCATGATAGTTGTCAGTGTAGTTATTTCTCTTATTGCACTCACCACTTCTTGTGAGTACTTAACCTCCCATCCAAGTACTTACCAGGCCTGACCCTGCTTAGCTTTCGAGATCAGATGAGATCAGGCACATTCAGGGTGGTGGTGAGCATCCTATCATGAGCCGGTCCTTTCGGCCCTCATCTCTATTGTTTCTGGGCATTATTTCAATAAGGTCCTTTATTTTTCTTAAAACCCATAGATGAGTGAGACTATTCTGTGTCTATCTCTCTCCCTCTGACTTATTTCACTCAGTATAATATTTTCTATGACCATCCATGAGTAGGAAAATGTCATGACTTTATCTCTCCTGATGGTTGCATAATATTCCATTGCATATATGTCTTCTAGGGTTTTTTTTTTTGCCACCTCCCTCCCTGTGTCTCATAGTTTTTTATCTGCCCTTTATCTGATCTATTGCCTCTGTTAGATCAAATTTTCTTATAAATAAGCTCTATAAAATAATTATCTCTGATTTCTCTGTGTACTTCAGAGTAAACTCATTATTTATGTTAAAACAAACTATATGTGTACTAAAAAGACTGTAAATTATATACTTTATACTTCTTAAATAATTTTGGTTGAGATTTGCTGCTTTCTGATGGATCATTATTTTGTTTTCAATTTTTTTCTTTGCTGGGATCATATTCAGAGATGCTCAGGGATTACTCCTGGCTCTGCACTCGGGAATTACTTACTCTTGGTAGTGCTCTGGGCACCATATGAAATCCATGTTAGCCTAATACAAAGAAAACCCCCTACATACTCTATTATTGCTCCACCCAATTGTTTTCCATTTGTTGTTACTACTGTTATTGTTGGCTGTTTTTTGGACCACACTGGCAATGCAAAGCAAGCACCCATATAATTGTCAAAATGGAGCAGAAAAGTCCCAAAAACAACTTTAGTGATGGTTAATATAAAAACAATACAGAAAGAGAAAAAGAAGGAATGTGAATGCAAATTGACTTGGCTTTTTTGTAGCCAGATAATGTAAGAGAATGAAGTAATTCCAGCATTTCTGAACTCCTTCTCAAATTAGAAATAGTCCCCATTCCAAATGTTTCCTTGAGCACTACTGCTTATGGTGAATACAATCTTTGGTCAAAGCAGCAAACACAGAAGTTACAAGACATGGAATATTTATGCTGGACATTGAGGACCGGGGGATATCACAAACATTTAAGTAGACAAGAGGAAAAAGAACCTTCTAAGGAAAGACAACCATGCTTAATGTGTACAAAGTGTCACAATGTCTGCTAACTCATCAAAGGAGAACATCCCTGAATACTTCACTGAAATGCTCTTTTGCTTGTGAATAATTAATTTCTACTATTCTCTGCAGTTCATGAAGGGTGAGAGTACTCTGCCCAAGGTGGAAGATGGTGGATGTCCATATTCATTTATTCATTCTTCATGAGTAAAGTCATGTGATGACACAGTAGGTCATAGAGAATACTGGGAAATCATTTAGTAACTAAAAGTCTAGTAAAGAATAATTTTTGTTTTATTTTAATCCACTGGTGTACATAATCTTATATATACTCTGTATTTACTCTGATAATATACATATATCAATTAAATGGTATCTGTATAATAACTAAACATTTATTGATGGGAAGATCAATATTCCCAGGCTACTTCTAATGTCTCAATAGAATCAATAGTGTGCCACTTGGAAGGACAAACTAATTAGTAGGCAACTTGCCCTTGCTAAACACTAGATACACAAGAAAATCTCTCTAGACAAGTATGTAGCATAAAAAGATTACAATTGGATAAGTCCTTTAATACCCATGGTAAGCACCAATTTAACATAATGGACAACTAACAAGAGCTTACTAAATATCCTGCCATTGTTTTAATGACTTCATTGGAGATAAAATAATTTTCACAAATATGCTTGCTACTGTACTTTTTCTTTATTTTTTAAACATTCTTCTCTTTCTTTATTTTTTATTTCTATCTTTTCAATAACTTTGCTTTCACTTACCTGGAAACAAATGTATTGTTGTCAATTATGTGATGCATTTTCTTTAAATAAAGTGAATAAAATAAATTCCTGTGGTAAGTGTTGTATGTTATATATTACATATACATATACACAAGGTATCTCCAAAATGTATACATATTCTACTTATTCTAGACCCAGTATTTTAAATAGTTTAAAGAGACATACAGTAGATTGTCTTAAAGGGAAAAACAGAAATTAGTGTTGTAAAGAATGAATGTTGCAGAGGAAGAGTAGTCGTTGCCAAGGAAGAGAAATAACAATGCAGAACAATTTTTGGAACTAAAAATATTCTATTTGCCTAGAGCATTATTGCAAGCAGGAGGAACAGAATCTGTGGGAATAATCACCATATCTTGAAGGTACTCTGCATATGAAAGACCTGAATTGAATCCCAGGTGTTTGGAAGTTAGTTCATAAACCATAGTTTTGATATGGCTCCAACCATTGATACAGAATAAAAACAAAATCAATGGGGCAAGTCTATAGGAAAAGGTGAGCAGATATTTCTTTGAGGGAATAAAATTGAGTAGCTAAAATTGGAAGGGGTCTCTTTTCCTCCATTGTCCTGTCTATAACTTTCTGTATAAAATAAAAATGTGATGCTTTTGCTCTGGGCAACATATTGCGAGTTTAATAAAGTGACATACAAAATTCCTATAAAAATTCCCATGACATTTTTTCAAAGAAATAGACCAAAAATGCTCCTGAGATTCATGTGGATAAATAAATGTCCAAAAATAGTAGAGAAATCCTTGGCAAAAAAAAAAAAAAAAAAAAGACAGGAGGAATCACTTTCCCCAATTTTAAATTGTATTATAAAGCAGTAGTCATTAAAACTACATGGTATTGGTCCCCTGTTTGTGACATCAGGCTGGGAAAATCCACGAAACTATGCCTGCCCAGTGGGGCCCAACTGTGAAAAACTGTGAGTGCTACCTGTGTATGTCTGTCTACTGTCCTCTTGCGTGAAACTCTTGCGAGTGGGGCGAAAAGAGGCTCCAGCAGAGCACGGCCGCTTCGCTTGGCTACACGGTAGTGCACTCTTTCTAAGAAAAGAACACCATTGCAACAAGAACAAAAAACCACACTAAGAACTGTGCTAGATCACAGAAGCAAGCATTTCTCTCCGGACTGTCTTCTCTATTGCATGCTCGCGCCTAAGATTTGATCCAGTATGAAGCTTCATCCACGGAGGACTCCCCTCCCTTAGAGGCAAAGTCAGCCCATCCAGAAAGGGCGGAGCCAGAGGAGTGTGCTGCCTGCATCATATAGCCAATGAATACCACCACAACACGTAGAAAAACCCACAATACAAGTGTGAAATGGGGAAAAAACGCAGGCCAGCATCAGACATAGAGAATGAAGATGACAATCCTGATGACCAGATAATGACCAACCAACTAATCAACCTCTCAGATAAGGACTTTAGATTAGCAATATGGAAGATGCTCAAAGAACTCAAAGAAACCATGGATCGAGTTGAACAGAACACTAACAAGAACCAGGAAAATATGAAGACAGAAATCACAAAACTCCAAACTGAAATAACATGTCAATTAACAGGCCTGAAAAAGTCAGTAAACGAAGTGAATGACAAAAATGGATAAGCTCTGGGACAGGGTATCAGAAGCTGAGAATAGACTTGGTGCTTTGGAAGATGAGATACATAACAATTCCATACAGCAGGAGAGATTGGACAAAAAACTTAAAGCAAATGAGCAGACAATGAAAAAATTAGTCAAAGAATGGGAACAGATGAAAATAGAAGTCTATGATAAGATCAACAGAAACAACTTAAGAATCATTGGAGTCCCAGAGACCCAGGAAGAAAATTTCCAGGAAGAATCAACGGTCAAGAACATCATTAAAGAGAAACTTCCAGAACTAAAGAATATATGGGATCAAATCCTGCATGCTCGAAGAGTACCAACCAAAAGAGACCCCAGAAAAACCACCCCTAGACACATCCTAGTCACAATGACAAATCCCACAGATAGAGACAGATTTCTGAAAACAGCAAGATCAAAAGGGGAAATCACGTTCAAGCAAGCATCCTTGAGATTTACAGCAGACCTGTCACCGGAAACACTCAATGCCAGAAAGCAGTGGTGGGATATTGTGACAAGACTGAATGAAATGAATGCTTCACCCAGAATACTATACCCAGCAAAACTCACTTTCCGGTTTGACGGAAGAATACATGGTTTCACAGACAAAAAACAGCTCAGAAACTTTACAGACACAAAACCAGTCTTCAGAGAAAAACTGAAAGACCTAATTTAAGACAAGACTAACCAAAAGATACACCAAATTCTATATAAAGATGGCATTAAATCCCAGGACAATTCTTTCTCTCAATGTCAATGGACTAAATGCACCAGTCAAGAGACACAGAGTGGCTAAATGGATCAAAAAACTCAATCCAACCTTCTGCTGCCTACAAGAAACGCACCTGAATAGTCAGAACAAATATAGACTCAAAATAAAAGGCTGAAGAAAAAGTATCCAAGCAAACAACACCCATAAAAAAGCTGGAGTGGCCATACTAATATCAGATAATGCAAACTTTATACTCAGGAAGGTTGTAAGAGACAAAGATGGACATTTTATATTAATCAAGGGGTATGTAGAGCAGGAAGAATTCACTCTCCTAAACATATATGCACCGAATGAGGGGTCAGCAAAATATTTAATACAACTGTTGACAAATCTGAAAAATAATATCAATAACAACACGATAATTGTGGGGGACCTTAACACGGCTTTGTCAACACTGGTTAGGTCAACCAGACTGAAACCCAACAAGAATATACTAGACCTGAGGAGAGAAATGGAAGAAAGAGGCCTAGTGAATATATATAGGACACTCCATTTCCAGAAACCTGGATACACATTCTTCTCCAATGTACATGGGACATTCTCCAGGATAGACTACATGCTGGCACATAAAACATACCTCCATAAGATCAAGAGGATAGAAATTTTGCAGACTACCTTCGCTGACCACAAGGCTCTGAAATTATTTGTGAATTCCAAAGGGACTCAGAAGAAAAACCTTAACACCTGGAAGTTAAACAGCCTCATACTCAATAACCAGTGGGTCCGAGATAAAATCAAGGAGGAAATCAAAAGGTTCCTGGAAACAAATGACAATAAAGACACAAACTATCAGAACTTATGGGACACAGCAAAAGCAGTACTGAGAGGAAAATTTATAGCTTTGCAAGCACACATCAGGAAGGAAGAAGGAGCTTACCTGAGTAGCTTAATGACACAGCTAATAGAACTAGAAAGTGCTCAACAAAAGGACCCAAAAATAGGAAGACAGAAGGAAATAACAAAGCTGAGAGCAGAAATCAATGAAGTGGAAACCCAAAAAACAATCCAAATGATCAACAAAAGCAGAAGTTGGTTCTTTGAAAAAATAAACAAGATTGATAGACCACTGGCAAACCTAACAAAGAAAGAGAGAGAGAGAACTTGATAACTCATATTAGGAATGAAAAAGGAGAGATCACTACTGATATGGCAGAGATTTAAAGGGTAATCAGAAACTACTTTGAGAAACTCTACGCCACTAAAAATGAGAACCTGGAAGAAATGGATAAATTCTTGGACTCTTATAATCTTCCACGGTTGAAGGAAGAGGATGTAGCATATCTAAACACCCCCATCACCATTGATGAAATTAAAACGGTAATCAAATGTCTGCCGAAAAACAAAAGCCCAGGCCCAGATGGATTCACTAATGAATTCTTTCAAACTTTCCAAGAGGAACTACTACCAATCCTGGCAAGACTCTTTCATGAAATTGAACAAACGGAAACACTTCCAAATAGCTTTTATGAAGCCAACATCACCTTGATACCTAAACCAGACAGAGATGCTACAAAAAAAGAAAATTACAGACCAATATCGCTGATGAATGCAGATGCAAAGATCCTCAACAAAATCCTGGCAAATAGGATTCAATGCCTCATTAAGAAGATCATCCACTATGATCAAGTAGGTTTCATCCCAGGAATGCAAGGATGGTTTAACATCCGTAAATCTATCAACATCATACACAACATCAATAACAAGAAAAATAAAAACCACATGATCATATCAATAGATGCAGAGAAAGCATTTGATAAGATCCAACACCCATTCTTGATCAAAACTCTCAGCAAGATGGGAATGAAAGGAACCTTTCTCAATATAGTTAAGGCCATCTACCACAAGCCAGTGGCAAATATTATCCTCAATGGAGAAAACTAAAAGCCTTCCCTCTAAATTCTGGCACAAGACAAGGCTGTCCTCTCTCACCACTCCTATTCAACATAGTACTGGAAGTACTTGCTATAGCGATTAGGCAAGAAAAAGATATCAAGGGAATCCAGATAGGAAAGGAAGAAGCAAGCTCTCACTGTTTGCAGATGACATGATACTCTACTTAGAAAACCCTAAAGACTCTACCAAAAAGCTTCTAGAAACAATAGACTCATATAGCAAGGTGGCAGGCTACAAAATTATCACACAAAAATCAATGGCTTTTCTATACACCAATAGTAAAAAGGATGAAATGGACATTAAGAAAACAACCCCTTCACAATAGTGGCACACAAACTCAAATATCTTGGAATCAACTTGACTAAAAATGGGAAGGACCTATACAAAGAAAACTATAAAACTCTGCTCCAAGTAATAAGAGAGGACACACGGAAATGGAAATGCATACCCTGCTCATGGATTGGCAGGATTAACATCATCAAAATGGCAATACTCCCCAAGGCATTATACAGATTTAATGCTATCCCTCTAAAGATACCCATGACATTCTTCAAAGAAGTGGATCAGGCACTTTTGAAATTCATTTGGAATAATAAGCACCCGAGAATAGCTAAAGCAATCATTGGGAAAAAGAATATGGGAGGAATTACTTTCCCCAACTTTAAACTGTACTACAAAGCAATAGTTATCAAAACAACATGGTATTGGAATAAGGACAGGTCCTCAGATCAGTGGAATAGGCTTGAATACTCAGAAAATGTTCCCCAGACATACAATCACCTAATTTTTGATAAAGGAGCAAGAAATCCTAAATGGATCAGGGAAAGCCTCTTCAACAAGTGGTGTTGGCACAATTGGATAGCCACTTGCAAAAAATTGAACTTAGACCCCCAGCTGACATCATGTACGAAGGTAAAATCCAAATGGATTAAAGACCTCGATATCAGCCCCCAAACCATAAGATATATAGATCAGCACATAGGCAAAACACTCCAGGACATTACAGGCATCTTCAAGGAGGAAACTGCACTCTCCAAGGAAGTGAAAACAGAGATTAACAGATGAGAATATATTAAGCTGAGAAGCTTCTGCACCTCAAAGGAAATAATGCCCAGGATACAAGAGCCACCCACCGAGTGGGAGAAACTATTCACCCAATACCCATCAGATAAGGGGCTAATCTCCAAAATATACAAGGCACTGACAGAACTTTACAAGAAAAAAACATCTAATCCCATCAAAAAATGGGGAGAAGAAATGAACAGACACTTTGACAAAGAAGAAATACTAATGACCAAAAGACACATGGAAAAATGTTCCACATCACTAATCATCAGGGAGATGCAAATCAAAAGAACGATGAGATACCACCTCACGCCACAGAGAATGGCACACATCACTAAGAATGAGAATAAACAGTGTTGGCGGGGATGTGGAGAGAAAGGAACTCTTATCCACTGCTGGTGGGAATGCCGTCTAGTTCAACCTTTATGAAAAGCGATATGGAGATTCCTCCAAAAACTGGAAATCGAGCTCCCATACGATCCAGCTATACCACTCCTAGGAATATACCCTAGGAACACAAAAATACAATAAAAAAAAACCCCTTCCTTACACCTATATTCATTGCAGCACTATTTACCATAGCAAGACTCTGGAAACAACCAAGATGCCCTTCAACAGACGAATGGCTAAAGAAACTTTGGTACATATACACAATGGAATATTATGCAGCTGTCAGGAGAGATGAAGTCAAGAAATTTTCCTATACATGGATGTACACGGAATCTATTATGCTGAGTGAAATAAGTCAGAGAGAGAGAAAAATGCAGAATGGTCTCACTCATCTATGGGTTTTAAGAAAAATGAAAGACATTCTTGCAATAATAATTTTCAGACACAAAAGAGAAAAGAGCTGGAAGTTTCAGCTCACCTCAGGAAGCTCACCACAAAGAGTGATGAGTTTAGTTAGAGAAATAACTACATTTTGAACTGTCCTAATAACGAGAATGTATGAGGAAAATGGAGAGCCTGTTTAGAGTACAGGCGTGGGTTGGGTGGGGAGGAGGGAGACTTGGGACATTGGTGATGGGAATGTTGCACTGGTGATGGGTGGTGTTCTTTACATGACTGAAACCCAAACACAATCATGTATGTAATCAAGGTGTTTAAATAAAAAAAAAAGAGTAGAGATGGATACAGAGAGGCAGAGAACTTCTATGTAGCACTAGCCAAATTTTTTTTTGTTTTGTTTTTGGGCCACACCCGGTAACGCTCAGGGGTTACTCCTGGCTATGTGCTCAGAAGTTGCTCCTGGCTTGGGGGACCATATAGGACACCGGGGGATTGAACCGCGGTCCGTCCAAGGTTAGCGCAGGCAAGGCAGGCACCTTACCTTTAGCGCCACCGCCCGGCCCCATCACTAACCAAATTTATTACTGTGTTTTGAGGCTTGCAGTAAGTTTCACAGAATACTAAGAATTTTTTCTCCAAGAAAAAAAATTTTTGTTAAATAAACATATCGTTGTGAATGGTAAATAAAACAAAAACAAAAACAAAAACAAATACTGCATGGTATTGGAATAACATCAGACTCTCAGTTCAATGGAGTAGGCTTGAATAAAGAGAGATGGACCCACAGTTTATGAAAAATTCATTTTTGATAAAGGTGCAAGAAATACAAAGTGAAACAGGGAAAATCTCTTCAACAAAGGATGCTTGGAAAACTAGTCATCTACATGCAAACTAAACAAAGACCACTCCTTATAACCATGCACAAAGGTTGAAGCAATATGCATTAATGACCTTAATAGCAGACCTGAAATCATAAGGTACATAAAGGAAAATATAAGCATAACACTCAATGACATTTAAGCTAAAGGTATTTTTTTTTATTGTGACCAAAGTGCATTACAAATCTTTCACTGCATCATTTATGGTACATAGTGACAATGAATGAGGGCATTCCCACCACCAGTGCTCCACCCCTGTTCCCAGCATGTATCCCATATCTCCCTCCTTTACCCCACAAAATGCTAGTGCAACTGTTCTCCACTTTACAGCTTGTTGTAGATTGAGCATCCATTACACCGTCACTGGAGAGAAAAAGGATAAAAAAAGGGAGAAAAATTGGTAACAACTACCAAAAAAAAAAAGAAGAGAGAACAAAATGAAAAATGGAAGAAAAAAGAAAAAATGCACCCAGCAAATAAAAGTAAACAAAAATAAAAATAAATCACCAATAATAACCACAAGAGTGAAAAAGAAAGAAAAAAGTGGAAGAAAAAAGAGAAGAAAAATAAAGTCAAAAACTAACAAATCAAAACAAAACAAGAAAAAGTAGGGGTACTGGAGTGGCAGGGTTTGACGTTCCCCCCACTTTTTTTTCATAGGCACAGTAAGCATTGGGGAAGAAAGGGAATTCCCGTGGCCTAAGAGATTCAGGGTTTCTCCATCTTGAAGCATACCATCATAGGATCAACCCCTGGCTCCATATATACTCATTACCCCATCCCAAAGGCTTTTTTTGATGCCAGGAAAGTTTCCTCTCAGTTGTGTGTGAGAAAATCAAGCCACTGTAGCTAGCAATCTTGGTATTTGCACAGGTTATAGGTCAGGGTCTAGGATAGAGTCTTTACGGTTCTAGAGGTTCCTATCCATATTGTTGTTGTGTTCAATCTTCTATAACACTTGCTCCCTGTTTTTGTTCAGTCCAAAAGCCTAAGCCTAGGATATTATGGATCCAAAGGTTCTGCTCAGTCTCTGTTGTCCAAGTTGGGCCTCTGCAATAAGACATCTTGTTGTTGTTGTTTTTTATGTGTCCTGGACTACAGCCTAGGGTAGAGTTTTCCTTATTAGTCCCAAGGTAGGCTCTGTTCAGTCACAGTTGTCAAAGTCAGTTTTCTGTTGTTGGTGCTCTTATTTTTCACAGTTCAAAGGACGATACCTCTTCTGATTTCCATTTAGTGTTAGGTGATGTGATAGGACAACCTGGTCTTAGGTCAAGTTGTCCTTTCCTCGTTGTCATATCAAAACTTGCACAAGTTAGTGCCAGAGCAGTGTTATAAATCTCCCAATGGAGCTTAGTTCTTGGTGGTGTTGCCTGAAGCTTTATCAGTTGTACGTTTATCTAAAAATGTTCTTTATTCTAGATGGTTCCTAGGAAAGGAAACGGAATGCCAAAGATTTGGATGATAACACTCAATTAGATCTTTAAAGCCAGTCTTTATGTGGACGTGACTTTTTGTACTGACTACAAGCCGAAACAATAAACAATTCATTTATATTGTATATAGCCCCTATCATGTATTGCCTCTCCCCTACCCCTATGTCTCTTCTACCCCTTCATCTCCCAACCCTGATTCATTATCTTCCCCTAAATTAATCCTCTTTACCCTTAGTTTCTAATTCGGTAGGCACCAAGACTGACCTCTTGCCCCAACAGACCACCTTCCAGCTCCTCAGTGACCCTCTGGGTCCCTGATCTCATGCCTCGGCAAAGAACTACAACCAGCATGCCTGCTGACTCAATGCTTGATGGCCCCTCTCACCCCCACCAAATCGTGGACTGTTGCTTGATACAGGAAACAGCTTCAGCAAAACCCCCAGCTCAAGGACACTATAGGGTTCCATAATGCCGCAAAGCATGCCTCAAACTCAATTCCAAGGCCTGTGATACGAAAAGTACCTTGGCTTTTACTCCCCACAAGAATATATGAAAAGACATAATTGGGAGTCTTCTATTGCCTATGGAAGCTCAATACCTGTATAATAATACATCTTAAGATGTGTATTCCTAAATATACAGGTAGCCTCCTCCACAACTTGTTTTATTCGTATACCTTTTCTTTTTAACTCAGTTTTATTTATTTGTTCTATTTTAATATATACATTTTTTCTCTATCCTTACCATTTTTGGTGCTGCTTGGTACAAAAAGCCTTGACTGGGATAAAAGCTCAGATCAAAACCAGACCACAGAGACTGTGTGTGTGGCCTGTCATCCTTACCCAGAATAGCACCAGCAACACAGTATGACACCATACGTTTTTGTATGGGCACAGTAAAAAAAAGAGAAATCATAGATACAGAAACAAGATCTTATCTTCTAGGAATAAAAACTCACACTTTTTATAGCAGAAGGGTGCCTCCCATCCTGAACATGTGTCATGTGGATACAACGCAGTCTCCAGGAGATTGGACAGTGTTAGTCCAATCCCAAACACTAAAGGTATCTTGAAGGACAAAAAACAGCACTGTCCAAGCAAGTGAAAGCAAAAATAAACAAATAGGAGTACATTAAACTGAGAAGCTTCAGCACTTCAAGGGGGACAGTAACTGGATACAAAGGCCACCCACGGAATGCAAGAAATTATTAACCTAATATCCATCAGATAAAGTGTTAATATCTAAGATATGCAACGCAATGATTGAAATTTATAAGAAAAAATCTAACCCCATCAAAAAAATTGGGAGGGGCCAGGAGAGATAACACAACGGTGCTTGCCTTGCAAGCAGCCAATCCAGAACCTAAGGTGGTTGGTTCGAATCCCGGTGTCCCATATGGTCCCCCGTGCCTGCCAGGAGCTATTTCTGAGCAGACACCCAAGAGTAACCCCTGAGCACCGCTGGGTGTGACCCAAAAACCAAAAAAAAAAAAATTGGGAGAAGAAATGAACAGACATTTCTTCTGTGATAAAATATAGATAGCCAAAAGACACATAGAAAAATGTTCCAAATCACTAATCATCAAGGAGATGCAAATCAAAACAACAATGAGATTCCATCTCACACCACAGGGAATGCAGGCTGATCCAGCCCTTTTTGGAAAACAATATAAATATTTCTCAAAACGCTATAATTGAGTTTCCACATGATCCAGCAATACAACTCCTATGGATATACCCTATAAACACAAAAACACAATACAAAAAAAAACGCCCTCTGAACTCCTATGCTCACCATAGCACTATTTACAATAGCCAGAATCTGGAAACAACAAACAACAGACAACAGATAAGTGGCAAAAGAAACTGTGGTACACAATGATATACAATGCAGCTGTTTTAAAAAATAAAGTCCTGAAATTGCAAATACATGGAATGGATATGAGCATATATTATGCTGAGTGAAATCAGTCAGAGAGAAAGGGGTAGACATATAATAATACACTTGTTTTGTGAGATATAAGAAAAACAAGAGGTAGTATGGTAATAATATCCATAGACAATAGAAATAATGGTGAGAAGATCCACCTCAGGATAGGAAGCTTGCCACAAAGAGAGGTAAGTGTAGGTAGAGTAGAGAAGGGTATACTATGGCAATGGTAGTTGGAACTGATCACTCAGGACAAGAACTTGGCACTGAAAGGAGAGAAAGTGATATGCAAGGCATCACTCCATTAAGAGTAGTGCCAACCACAGTGATAAAAGGGAGGGAAGGAGGAAAGGGGGAGAGAGGGGGGAAAGAGAGAGGAAGAGAGTGAGTGAGTGAGTGAGAGAGAGAGACAGAAGAGAGAGAGAGAGAAATGTTAAATGCCTGCCCCAGAGGCAAACAGCAGGGAGAGGATGAAGGGTGAAGGGTGATGTACATTGTAAGACTGAAACCCAATCATGAACAACTTTGTAACCATGGTGTTTAAGTAAGAGGGAAAAAAATTTTATATTAAAAAAGCTCAATGCTGAATAACTATTTAAATTACAATAAAATTCAAAAAGTAAAATATAAAAATAAATAAAATGACTAATAGATAGACAGGACATCTGACAGGTACCTCTGTATAAGCTCACATTATCTACACAGAAATGTACAATAAAATATTTTATCTTATGTTTTTCAAAGATGGTTCCACACAGTAGGAACATAAAAACCTTAGTGCTTTTGCTGAGAAAAATAAAATTAATGCATGCCATTATGTACACCTTCACAATATGTAAGCACCAAAGTTTTATGCATTTTTATTATCATTAGGTTTCCATATCTGTTCTACTGAAATCTCTGATAGCTCAATGTTTCCTCAATACCCAGGAGCATCTATCTAGAGAGCTCTTCTCTGAAATTTATGACCCATTGAGAGGTAGAAATTAGGGAATATTTGCATTTGAAGTAATTTGATAATTGTTTGTCTCAACCCTCATAGCTGGCAATAAAAATAGTCAAATATGCTGTTCTCTGTGTGTAAGAAAAGTCAGCCTTTCTGACTGCAATTGAACCTTTCTTTAATGATCATGAGGATTGGTGCCTCGGGAACTTACTCTGGAACAACAGCTTCATTTGCCCCAAATCCTAATGTGAAGGATGTTGGAGGCTGAACTTGTTATTCTTAGTCCTGTTGAACAGATTGCTTTCTAACATGTATGTCTTTCTTTCAAAAATGGACTGCTCTCTCTCTTCTATTTTTTCTTCTTTCTTCTCTCTCTCTCACACACATGCATGCCCAAATGTAAACTGTCTAAAAACATTAAACCATAATCATTCAAAACTAAATATTTCATAGAACTCAAACTTGCCTGTTAATCTACTATTTTCAGTTCAATTTTCAGTCTACACTTGGTAATTACAGTCACAAGCATAAACTGTGTTAATGAATTAGCTTGTCTGTTCTCAGCCACCAACTTCTCTCCTAATATAGCCATTGGCTTTGCAAAAGCATTGACTAGAATCAGCTATGGATGGATTAGTATCCATTAGTATCCACACATCTTCACTGAAAAAATTTTCAGTTCAATGAGTCTTATATTGCTTTCTACAACATATGACTACTAAATATTGTTGCCATATATGTGGCATTGAGTAATAAGCAAATAGTAAGCAATTCTACTCAATCAACATTTATCAAACAGTAATGCATCACAGCAAACACTTCGCATTAGATCACAAGCCAGCTAGTTTTCTGGCTCCTGCTACTTATACACCCAGGGAGGAAGCAAAGAAAAGGAACTAGTGGCATTGTTTGCAAGCAAAAACAGCCTCAATTGATTGTTCTAAAGGGATAGTCCAAACTTTCCAAAGTCAATCTTCTTTCATAATCAGATCTGAAAGTCCTATTGATAAAATATTTAGGAAAATAGCTACACATGTGTATATTTTATTTGATTGCCTGTTTTCTTTTAGGTAGATTTTAATAGTGCTTCAGGAAAGGTCCTCATACATATTTTCCTACTTAGTAGTCTGACTATATTAAATCTCATAAGCTCCAGAAGGCCTTTGAAATCTTTAAGACTCAAAGTCTCTACTTCACCTACTGGGTCTTTTGAAATATTATTTTTATTTAATTACCATAAATTACAATTATTTATGATTGAGTTTCAGGTATACAATACTTTTTTTTTTATTTTTATTTTTGGGCCACACTGGAAAGCACTCAGGGGTTGTTACTCCTGACTCTGCACTCATAAATTGCTCCTGGCAGGTACAGGAGACCATTTGGGATGCTGGGTGTGTCCCGGGATGGCTGTGTGCAAGGCAAATGCCCTACTACTGTACTATCTCTCCAGCCTAGGTATACAATATTTCAACAACAACCCATTCCCCAGTGTCTGTTTATCTCCCAACTACAGTCTACCTTTATGAGAGGCACTTTTAAAAATAACTTGTTGTTGTTGTTGTTGTTTTGTTTTGCTTTGGTGTCACACCCTATGGTGCTCAGGGGTTCCCCCTGGATCTGTCCTCAGAAATGGCTTCTGGCAGGCTTGGAAACCATATGGGATGCCAGGACTGAAATCAGGTCTATCCCAGGTCGGCTGTGTGCAAGGCAAACGTCCTGCCACTGTGCTATTGCTCCAGCCCCTTAAAAATAATTTTGATAAACAAGATTGATAAACTACTAGAAAAACACATAGAAAAAGATAGAGAGAAATTTAATAAATCAGATTAGAAATGAAAAGGGGGAGATCACTAAAGATAATACAGAGATACAAAGGGTAGTCAGAGACTACTTTGAGAAACTCTATGCCATAAAACATGAGAACCTAGAAGAAGTGAATAAATTTTTGGACTCTTATAATCTTCTATGGTTGAACCAGGATGATCTAGCATATCTAAGCATACCCATCACTATTGAGGAAATTAAAATGGTAATCAAAAGCCTTCCAAAAAATATAAGTCCAGCCCAGATGGATTCACTAACGAATTCTTTCAAACCTTTCAAGACAAATGACTACCAATTCTTTTCAGGCTTTTTTTTTAATAAAACTTAAGAAACATGAGCACACCCAAATAGTTTTTATGAAACTAAAAATCACCCTGATACCAAAAGCAGACAGAGATGCTGCGAAAAAAAGAAAATTGCAGACCAATATCCTTGATGAACACAGATGCAAAGATCCTCAACAAAATCCTGGCAAATTGGATCCAATGCCTCGTTAAGAATGAGGCCTCATCATACACTATGGCCAACTAGGTTTTATTCCAGAGATATAAGAATGATTTAACATATGTAGATCAATCAACATAATACACCATATCAACAAAAGGAAAAATAAAACCTTACAATCATATCAATAGATGCAGAGAAAGTATTCAATAAGGTCCAACACCCATTCATGTTATAAACTCTCAAGAAGATGGGAATGGAAGAAACTTTTTACAATATAATCAAGGCCATCTACCACAAGCCCATGGCAAATGTTATTCTCAATGGAGATAAACTAAAAGCATTTCCTCTAAAACCTGGTACAAGACAAGCTGCCCCCTCTCACCATTCCTATTCAACATAGTGCTGGAAGTTCTTGCCATAGCAATTAGGCAAGTAAAAGATATAAAGGGTATCCAGATAGGAAAAGAAGAAGTCAAACTCTCACTCTTTGCAGATGACATTGAAACTATATTTAGAAAATCCTAAAGACTCTACCAAAAAGCTTCTAGAAACAATAGATACATAGCAAAGTAGCAGGTTACAAAAGTAACACACAAAAATTAATGGCCTTCTTATACACAATAATGATAGAGAAGAAATGTACAACAAAAAAAATCCCATTCACATTAGTGCCACACAAACTCAATTATCTTGGAGTTAACTTAACTAAAGAAATGAAGGACCTATAAAAAAAAAAAACTACAAAACCCTGCTTCGAGAAATAAAAGAGGACACAGAAAATGAAGACACATATACTGTTCATGATTAGAAGAAATAACATCATTAAAATGACAATACTTCCCAAAGCATTGTAAAGATTTAATGCAAATCCTCTAAGGATACTATGACATTCTTCAAAGAAGTGAATCAAGCACTCCTGAAGTTCATATGGAACAATAAACACCTGCAAATAGCTAAAGCGAGCCTTAGGAAAATGAAGATGGGAGGCAAAGAAGATGGGAGCAAAGATTAACCATTGAACTATCAATAGGACAGACGCAATTTTTAAATGTGAATTTATTATAGGTAAAAGCTGTGACAACACAAAGGTTTCTATAAGGTAACATCTTTCTTCCTTTCCCTTATAATTTCACTAACACCAAAGGTTTCCAGAATTCTATAAATTTAAAACTGACCTGCTTAGGAAATATATATATATATATATATAACTTATATATATATATATAAGTTCCACTGTAAATAAAGCTCTAAAACATGCACTCACATTACTTTATCAAAAATTCCAAGAAGGAAGAGGATATTAATCCAACCCAAACATAAGAGCTTTAGAGGTTGACTTCCATACCCCAAAGACATAGAACAGGCAATGACAGGACCAGACTTTAAGTCTATGGTTGTTGCCTAATTTTCAAAAATCTTTAAACTCTTCATTATTTTTATTCACTACCTTGAAATCAAATCACTAATGTTATCTGTGAGGTCTATATAATGGAATGCTCTATTTATAATTTCTTTTATGTATTTTATGGATTCAATTACAATCTCAAGATTTTTATTCCACTCTAAATTAGTTATTTGTGTAGTGCAATATTAATCCAGTGTCAGTTTTTGTTTCTTGCATGTGGCTACCTAATTTCCCAGTATCATTGGTTGATTAAGTTTACCTTTCTCTACTTCATCTCCCTGAATCCTTTGTTGAAGATTAATTAACCATATATCTATCTGAGAGGTTAGCTCTGGACTTCTACTTCTGGGTTCTTTGCTCTAACAGGCTGCCTATATTCCATTATCACACCATTGTAGTATAATTGTGTCCCATAATTTAAAATCATAAAAGCTATACTTTCTATATTTTTCTATGAATGAAATTGGATAGTTATATAATTTGAAAATTATATAATTACACTCAAATTTCAATAGTTCAAGTACTTGAAGCATATCATTGGAATTTTGAATCTATGTTTTAAATAATAATTTTAAAATGTGATTTTGATAACATAAATTCTTTCAATGCATGAACATGGAATGTTTTCCCTTTTCTTAGCATCCTCTTCTGTCTTTCATAAGTTAATTACATTTTAATATCTGTCTTTTCTATCACTTTTCTATCACCTGGGTGTCTGATATGGGATATTATGGGAAATTATTTTAAATTGACTTATTTCTCTTCTTCTTGACTTCTTGTTTGAATCATAAATGTGAGATTTTCGTGCATGGATTTTGTGTTCTGCTGTATATTGTTATATTGATTTGTTTTTAAGAGGTTTATGTGGCATTTTTAAAATCTCTTATATAAATTACCATGTCTTCTGCATATAATGATAGTTTATTTTGTTTTAGGTTTGGATGCCTTTGATTTGTCATGCCCAATGTCTATAGACAAGTAATGTTTTCAAAACTAAGTTGATAAAACAGTGGGAAAAGTGGGCACTTCTCCACAGTATCTGATCTCATATTATTATTGAATATGTTGGCTGTGGGTATAATGTATATAGCCATTATTCTTTTGAGATACATTCTTTCTATCCTTATTGGTTTGAAAATTTTTTAATCATGAATGGGAGTTAAACTTTATTTAAAAATAATACTTTTTTCTGAATCTACTAACCTGATCAAATGATTTTTATCTTTTCTATCACTGGTTGATATGGTATATTGCATTAATTGATCTACATTTATTGAAACATTCTTGTATCCTTCGAATGAATCACACTTGATTAAAGTTCATGATTCTTTTGATATATTTTGATTTGGTCCACTAAGAATTTAAGTTTTATGTTTCTTCACATCAATTTCCATCAAGGTTATTTTTATGTAATTTTCTCTTTTTAATGTTACTATCTCTACCTGATTTTTGGTTTAAGAACGATATATCTAGTGTAAAAATGTCATCTCAACTTAGTTTTATGGGCAGAACAAGTTGGACTTAGGTTGGTGCAGAGAACTGAAAAAAAGCAAACAAGGCTATTGTAGCGGACTCACTTACTTGGGGGCACATGAGATGTCCCTATTTGGGTTCTTAGATATAACCCTTTAAATGGAGCTAACATAGAACATGGCTTTTTGAAATCTTTAAAAAGGGTCTTGAAACCATATAATTTCTACTTTAAAATAATAAGTAATCTTTTGCATTTATGGTTCATGAAAAATCCTCATAGTTGAACTATTCACAGAAATAATAATTTTAGCATCTTTTTAGGTAACATCTTTCTTATCACCTTTGGACTTATTCTGTTAACCTGGTTATTAAGATTAATTTTCTTTTTCATTTAAAGAGAATGTATTGCATCATATAATGTGTTTCTTGTTTATAACCTAAAGTTTAAAACATATATTAAATCCCTATGAATTAAATCCAGCAAATCTATTAACTCTTCTCTCACACACTCACATTTTAAAACCCTCCCCCACATATTTATTTTTCAACTTTATTCTATTTGATGCCTAATCCTTTGACTTCCTGATTTCACCCACCTCCTTGCTTCAGGCACAAGTGATAGAACTGTCTAAAAATGCAGTTACACAACCAAATCAAAGGGCACCATTAAAACACTGGGTTCTTAATTGCATTAAGAAAAAAATTTAAAAAATGATAGAAAAATACAGGAAAAGAAGAATACTAGAATGAAGGTCAATGTTTCAAATTACAGATTGGATTAGTGTTGTCTTTCTGCCCACCTAGATCTCAAGTACCTATCCTTTAGTTCCTCCATTTTTTCCCTCAGACCTATCCTCAACTTGCTTTTAGAACTCCCTGGCAAGCAGGAAAACAATGCCTACGGGACATTTTTTAAAGTTTTTAGAGAAGTTGTGCCAAGCAAACAGTGGGTATTTATAAAAGCATTTTATTCTTCCCATGGCAGTTGACAATGAACATATGGCAAGAACAATATCCTCTCTCCCTCTTCCAAATACTCTCTCTGTGTTCCATAATAAAAGAGCCCTTCATTCCTATGATCTGTCCTATAAAATGGCACCATTTTTTTGTTTGCAGGTCATTCACAAAATAAGGTTTTTTGCAATGAAAGAGGTTGATAATCTTTGAGATTTATAACACACCTTAGTACACTAAAAGACGTACAGAAAAAAAATGTTTTGGGAAAAATGCTCTGTTAATTTTACAATGTTCTATACATCCATAGCATATTTTATATTTTGTAGGAGGGGCTTTGTATTGTTCTTTTATTTTTTAAATATCTTTTTTAAGTACCATGATTACAAAAAGGTTTGTAGTTGGGTTTTGGTTATAAAAAAAGAACACCCCCTTCACCAGGGCAACATTCCCACCACCAATGTCCCCAATTTCCTCCTCCCCCACCCCTTGCCTATATTCGAGACAAGTGTTCTATTTTTTTTCACTCATTACCATTGTTTTGATAGTTGTCAGTATTTCACTAACTGGACTGTAGTACATTTACACTATGAAATACTATGCGGCAGTCAGAAAAAAAAGAAGTCATGAAATTTTCCTATACTTTGGTGCACATGGAAACTAATATGCTGAGTGAAATAAGTCAGAAGGAGAGAGATAAACACAGAAAGTCTCACTCATCTATGGGTTTTAAGAAAAATAAAAGACATTATTGTAATAATACAGAGAGACCAGAGAGGTGAAGGCTGGAAAGACTGGCCAACAATATAAAGCTTACCACAAAGAGTGATGAGTCCAGTCATAGAACATTTTCTAATTTCATAGAACATACTTTGAGAAATTTGAACAAAAGATGTTACATTAGTTTTCTAGTGTGGTTATAACAAGTAACAAGCTGCACCTTAAAAATATCAGATATGTTGTGATAGAAATGATGTAAACCCCTCCTGGGTTTATACTTTTTAATCTGTTAAAATTTAATTTATCTGGCTTCCAATGCCATCACTAATCTGCCCTTTGGGGCCAGCCAGGTTTGTGTCTGAGAGGGAATAGGGAACCTCATGTCTTAATCCCTTCCACCAACTGCACACGAGGCCATCTTTTTGGGACTTTTCCAGCCACCTTCCAGTTCCCAACACCATGGCTAATTGTTTGCCCCCTGGGAATAGTCAGGTCTGTGTCTAGACGGGAACCGGGAAACTCCCATCTTAATCCCCTTCACCAACTGCAAACAGGGCCTTTTTTTTTCCAGCCTCCCCTCAGCCTCCTTCTGGGTTCCAGTGTCATGACTGAAATCCCCCTTCTTCATTTTCCAAAACTGAAGTCATTTAAATTTATATCAGAGTTCCTGACAGATTGGATCTAGCATTTCTTTCTCTTAGAATATAAACAGTTAAAAAACCAGCTGAACAAATCAATGAACTAGTATGCAATATATATGTTTGGTTTTTGGGTCACGCCCAGCAGCATTCAGAGGTTACTCCTGGCTCTATGCTCAAAAATTACTCCTGGCAGACTCGGGGGACCATATGGGATGCCGGGATTTGAACCACCGTCCTTCTGCATGCAAGGCAAACGCCATACCTCCATGCTCTCTGGTCCCGGTATGCAATATTTTTAACATACTTAGACAACTTTGCTAGTTTAAAAAATAGCCTCTAAAGAATATATACCTCCAGTCACCTTTCATGCAAACAATTTAATAGATCACTTTCTTAAACACCCTGATAGTCCAGCATTCCAAACCACTAAATGCAAAGATCAATGTGGAAGCTAAGGAAGAAACCTAACACCTACAGTGGGGGATATGGAGAGAAAACCTGGAAAATTTCGAAGTCCACCCAAATGCCTGAACCTTATAGATGAGGATACAGATTACTTTATTTTACTACATATTCCCGCAATATTTTTTAAATATAATTTTTATTTTGACCATAGTGTCTTACATATTGTTGACAATAACATTTTAGGTACATATTTACATAAAATCAGGGGGGATGCCCATCACCAAATTGTCCTCCCTACACCTCCGTTTTTGTCCTACCTCCCATTTCCTCTTCCCTCACCCCCAGGGCGGCTAGAATATGTGGTCCCCTCTGTATCCAACCCGCAATATTTTTTTATAAAACTAAAAAGAGGGGCCGGAGAGATGGCGCTAGAGGTAAGATGCCTGCCTTGCCAGCGCTAGCCTAGGACGGACCGCGGTTCGATCCCCCAGTGTCCCATATGGTCCCCCAAGCCAGGAGCGACTTCTGAGCGCATAGCCAGGAGTAACCCCTGAGCGTCACCAGGTGTGGTCCAAAAACAAAAACAAAAACAAAAACTAAAAAGAAAGTAATAAAGAAAGGCTAGAGGCCAGGGTCAAGTGGTCTTGAATGCATTTATGGGGAAACATATAAGGACAGAACTAAAATTCCAAGGCAAAATTAACAATAATAGAATCAAGGGACTTAAACTTTAAAATCTAAACTTCAAGGGGGCCTGTTATAATGGCAGGCCAGAGGGCAAAGAATCATGGTATAGGATATACTGAGTCCATTAATGGAAGGAAGTTGACACTGGTGGTGTTTATCTGAAATTCAACTATGAAGGACTCTGTAGATCATGATTGTGTCAATAAAATAAAAAAAAATACTTAATATCCTCAAAGAGAGCTTTAGTCAGGTCACCCATCTGAAAGAAAAAGCTACACTTAGACCAGCTTCTCTTGATCACTGAATTTTGTACCTCAACCACTCAATACTCACCACAGTTTCTTAGGATGTGTTCTTCTAATACTTTTATTTGTAAATTTTCTTACAAAATTTAGCTAGCAACAGTGAATGAACCATTGAAAGATTTTCATTTCAGTCATGAAACATGTAATCATGTTTTTCTAAGAATTTCTATATGTTAGATACTCACCAGTGGAAAGTTTAGAAATGTATGCTATAAACATAGATCTAAAATGGATTTTTTAAGGGCAATACTCAAGAGAATAATGTGAAAGTAAGCAAAAAATAAAAAAAAAATAACCTACCAGGATATACTCCATAAATACAGATACATACAAGTCACTACTTTGAAGACTTGATCATACGGAGAACATCCCCAGCATCTCATAGTCTGCTCACTCCATGTTCTCTCCTTCTAGATTCTAGAATCTAGAACAAGTGGCCTATGTTCCTTTAAGATATAGAAGTCCTAAATGTGTGTACACTCCTGTCTTGCCATTGTGTGAAGATAAGTATAAATCAACTATTTTATTTTATGTTATTATTTTATTTTATTTGGGGGATTTTGGCTTTTATACTCAGGAATTATTCCTGGTAGTATCTGGGAGAGCATATGGTATACCAGGGATTGAAGGCAGGTGACTGTGTGCAAGAAATGCCCTACCTTCTATATTTATTGTTACATTTGAGAAATAGCAAATATATCAAAGGGCTCTAGGGACTTTACATATTTTTAAAATAATCATTTTTATGTAGTGTGCTTATCTTTGTATGGTGCCTCCACCTAGACATGGAACAAGACTAATAGAGACAAAATTATAGAAGATTCTAAAAGTGATTTTTAAGTTGTAAATATATATAGTAAAATCAACATTTGTTTCCACCAAACAGGCAGTGATTTTGGAAGAGCATTACATTTTTCAATAATTCAATGATCAGTTGACTTAATTAATTTGTTTAAAAAAAAAATAATGGGCCAGGCCTTCCAATTCTTACCACAGGCTGTGTTCTTTACACTGACTGTATAGAAAGAGGAGGAACAGTAAATGCACCTTATATACACCTCAACACAGGCCCTTTGCCTGGTCTATATTGTGAATTGGGGGACAAAAAAAATAATAATGGGCCATACCCAGCAGTGCTCGGACTTACTCCAGGCTCTGCACTCAGGGGTCATTCCTGGCAGATTTAGGGGACCACATAGAGTGTTAGGGATTAAATCCAAGTTGGCTATGTACAAGATAAGTGTCCTATTTGCTACACTATCACTCTGACCCCAGTTAAATTTATTTATTAAAACACATACACGCACACACAATTGCTTGTTTTCAGATACTCCCAAAATTTGGGGAACCGTAATAGCACTTAATTGGCCGTAATTTTTTGAATTATATTTCAGTTTCTGCCTTCAAAGGACTCACTGATCTGTGTTAGTCCCAGTTTTAAGAGGTGATTTGTCACATAGCGATTTAGTAAGCTTGTGCCTCATCATCATACCCTCATTGATAAATGGACTCATGTTAAGTCTACTGGCATGTGGGTGGGGACTGAGGCTGGACTTGTTCTGTAAATCCTTTGCCAATGAAACATTTACCAATGATGACCTTCATATGCATATAGAGTTCACAAAGCTAAATTGTGATGGGAAAGATTACTTTTTCACAGAACTCCAGTGTTTACCCTTTTTAGCTCAGTTCAATTTTAATTTTCTCAGAAACAGCTTTTGTCTGGTCACCTCATCAAAAATAGACCCACACTTAGGCCAGCTTCTCTTTATCACTGAAATCTGTTCTTTTCTCAAACATGACTTATCATAATCTCTCAGCACGTGTCCTTTGAATGTGTCTATTTGTAAATCGCTTCTTCTCCCTTCTTCACAACTTTCTCATCAACACATAGATACAGATATAACGGTGAAACAGGACTATTTCCAGAATGAATAAATGAATGGAGGGAAGAAATAGCTACATTAATAGAGAGCCTAAATTAATACTACCAAGAAATAAAAGCAGTAAAATATTCACATTGGGGAAATGGAGGTGTCAATTCAAGTAAGTAATTTGATCATTGGTAAATATTAGGCCTTGCTAATACTTGTAAATGAATTCTCATCTGAACTTTTTGAAAGTGTTCCCTTAGTAACCTTTACCTTAGACATGTACAGGTTAGGAGAAATGTGTGACAAGAATCAAATTGGTGTTCTAGTGCTTGATATATATAGTGCAAATAAACTTTTCTTTGGACACATTTTTTCTTAAATAAAGAGAAGTCTTCTGGGGGTGGAGAGATAGCACAGTGAGATAGCACACCTTGTACATGGCTGACCTGGGTTCAAACCTCGGCATCTCATATGGTCCCTGAGCCTGTAAGGAGTAATTTATAAACTTCAGAGCTAGAACTAATAGCTGAATGCTACTTTGTGTGACCCCAAACCTAAAATTAAATAAATAGAGGTCTTCTTGCAAATGACAGAGATTAAATAAAATAACTCCAAGAAATACTTGTCACACTTAATTTTTAAAACTATAACATTTGATTTATAAACAGAGAGGTCTAATAAGTTAATACTATGCATTGTTCTCTTCAAAATGTGCCCCAAATGTGGGACTATTGGGTGCTAGGTTGGGCATGTGCACTTACCCACAGGTGTTCAGGGAATGTGCGATGCTGAGAATTAAATCCAGGATCTCTGCTCTTCCCATGAGCCTCTTTCATGCCCTCTTAGAGGTATTTGACAAGTTGCTTCATTAGAAAATAGAATGCTGGGGCCGGAGAGATAGCATGGAGGTAAGGCGTTTGCCTTTCATGCAGAAGGTCATCGGTTCGAATCCCGGCATCCCATATGGTCCCCCGTGCTTGCCAGGAGCAATTTCTGAGCATGGAGCCAGGAGTAACCCCTGAGCACTGGCGGGTGTGACCCAAAAACCACAAAAAAAAAAAAAAAAAGAAAGAAAAAAAAAAGAAAATAGAATGCTTATTAAACCATCCATCTAATAGGTTAAAAGCAATTTGGACACACATTTTCTTTTCTTTACATGAACATTATGTATTTAAAGCAAGGATTTGAACAAGGAAACAAGAATGGTTCTTCAAAGAAATTATGCCAAGCTTTGCATGAGAGCTTGTGAGATCCTAAGATTGATGGAAAACACTTCCTTAAGTAGATAACATCTTTCTAGAAGGAAAAAGTAGATTCTATGTACTTCATAGAATATATGCACAGCATATATTACCTCAAGCCTTCCAATAAGTGACCTTGATTTAGTCACCAGTACTCCGAGCCTGCCAGGGCTGATGCCTCATGCCCCATTGCTGTTATTCACTCTTCAGCATTAGCTTCAAACGTTCACTCTAAGAGGACATAGAAGAGGCTCATTTGGTCGAGCAAAGGCCCTGGACTTAATTCTTAGCACCTAACTTTCCCTGAGCACTGTGAGTATATTGCATACACCTAACACAGTACCCATTGAGCCAAAATACCGTCCTCTTCCCCAGGACTTTAGAAACATGAAACGTTTACTTTAAAAATCTGATCATTTTGATAAATTAATTTTATTACAATAATTTTTCTTACAGAAACAATAAGGTTAGCTCCTAATTCGGCCTGACATTTGCTATGAACAGTATCAACTTCTTTGGGAAAAGCAACAGCCAAGGGACCAATTTCGTTTTCCTGTATTATGGGCTCAGGCAGGACTCGATGGCCACCAGGTGGCGCTCCTGGTCCATCCTTGTCCATCCAGGTCCATCCTCACGTGTGTTTAAACTCAGATGGTTAGAAAAAGGGGCCAATGCGTCTTCAATTTTCTTCACAAATTACTTTTAACTGAATCTTTTAGTTAATACAACCGCAGCACTGAAACAGACGATATAGGATAATTCTATGCTACTAAAACTGCAAGAAAGTAGAGAAAAGCTATCATTTAACATGCTGATAAACGTGAATTTCCAGCACTCTTTGCTCAGCATGAGCAGTCGAGCAAGTTTTCATATCTCTGAGTCTTGTTTCTCTCTTATGCAAAAACGTGAATGATGTGAGTTACAAAAAGACAGGAGGTATAGCACTGCCAGGAGTAACTTTTCTCTTTTAATTAATATCTTTATTTAAACACCTTGATTACAAACATGATGTGGTTGGATTTCAGTCATGTAAAGAACACCCCCCTTCACCAACGCAACATTCTCATCACCAATGTCCCAAAACAAAATAAAACTAAGCAAAAAATGACAGAAGCGACACCAGAATTGAGAAGTCTGGAGATGACATTTTCTTTCCGGTTAGGCCTTCAGCACCAGAGAAGACCAAGAGGGGGCAATGGCTCAGCAGAGGGAAGCATGCACTTTGATTGCTCTAGTCTAGGGAATAGACTCATAGTCCAAGGAAATTTGAGTTGTGGAGTCTACTTTGCCGCTTGTCCTCCCACCCCCTCCCATTTTGGGGTCACTCTTGGCGGTGCTCAGGAGACTGTTTGAGATGCTGAAGACGAAGCAGGCTACAAATGCCCTGCTGGCTGTACGATCTATTCTGCCCCTTGTTTTATCTCTTTCATTTGCCTTAAATTCAGCATTACCATTTGAAAGGAAACAAAGTGTATTCCCCTTTCTTGGCCGTCAAACTCAATCATACCTTTCTGGATTTGCTATGACGTGTAGAAATCTGTAAATTTGAAAATGTACTACTGTCTTTAAAGATGGGGTGCTTATTTCCATAGGGAAGGGTCAGAAGGCAGTTGGAAAGAGGTTCGACACAGAAGACAGAGAAGCACCAACGAAGTATAACGCTGCAGAGCAAAAGGCATGTCATAGAATTTGAGGAATCTAACAACCAGGGTTGAAAATTATACTGAGTAAAATTGTGTGTATAAATGTATATGTGTGTGTATCTATGCATGTGTGTTGAAGAAGTTGGTTTTAAAGAAATAACTGTATGACTACCATTTTAAAAAGGACAAGCTAATCAAAACAAAGACATGTAGAAGTAACACACAGGGTGGGGGGGAGGTACCACAAAAACTCGAAGCCTTAATTTCTAGGCATTGATGGGGATATAGATAAACTTACTGAGTGACAATCAAGAGTATAAATTGCTGTACTATTCTAGAAACAAACCCTGCAGTATTTAAGTAGATTTTAGTTATACAAATTTAGTATATAATTATTGTTCCTGAGGATATATCTAAAAAAAAGTCCTCATGAGGGTATTGCACACAAAGATGGCCAGAGCGATAGCACAGCTGTAAGGCATTTAACTTGCACTCAGCTATTTCAGGATGGGCCGAAGTTTGATCCCCCAGTGTCTCATATGGTCTCCCAAACCAGGGGCGATTTCTGAGAGGATAGCCAGGAGTAACCCCTGAGTGTCATCCGGTGTGGCAAAAAAAAAAAAAAAAAATAGACAAAAAGAGATGGCAGAAACATGGCTGGCAATACCTGGAAAACTTGGTGCCCATCATTGAGGTAGCTCAGAAGTAGAATGTGGCAGATCTGCCAAGTCAAGCACAAAGAAGCAAATGACTAAGGAAAGCATTTGTTTGACTTCTTGAAGCAGTGTGGACTAGGGTGATTCCTGGAAGCAATAGTGACAGTTTAGGAATCTCTCTTATTTATTGCCCTGACATTCTAGGAAGGCACAAAGAAATGAGAAAGGGCCTGGTGTTGGACTAAGCATGGAATCCTAAACCTTGACTATTAGTGACTGAAGCTACCTGTACTCCACATTTCCTTCCCCCTAAAATGAAATCCTAACTGTGTGCTATATGAGGAAATAGTATTTAACAGAATCTGTAACGACAATGAAAAACAAAAACAGAAACAAAAAAATGAACAACAACAACAATAAAACAGCAAAACGCTCTTAAATTCTGTAGGGAGAATAAAGGGAAAAGTGTTGTTTAACTGTTAATTAGGATTATTATTCCACGTAAACATTTCAAGGGTTGGTGCAATTAAAAATCTAAAATCTTAAGTCTCTCTCATCATCACTCTTCTCTGCTTCTCATTAAATACTATCTTTAATTTCCAATTGAGGACAAGTTAGCATTCTAGATTAGCAGCAACAAGATAATAAAACAGGTGTGTGTGAGGTGGGGGTAGATAAAATTTTCTTACCCAATTTCTCATTGGTTTTTCTCAAGGCACATATTACCTCCTAAAACAAGAATTGCTCTCATAAAGCATGAACTATTAGAACTGATACCCTTGTGATTATAGACTTTTCCCTGAGCACCAAGAAACAAACACTGTGGGCTGGAGCAAGAGAACAGTGGGTAGGAATTTTGCCTTGCATGTGGACAACTAGGTTGGATACCGGCATCTCATAGGGTCCTCCAAGCCTGCCAGGAGTAATTTCTGAGCCCGAAGCCAAGAGCATCCCAAGCCCTGAGCACCTCTGGGTATGGCCCAACAACTCCCCCTCCAAAAGAAAGAAAAGAAGTGGACACTGTTCATGATGAACAGATAATACCTGCTTGCATGGGAAGATAATACTACTCACACATTGGAATAATGTCCAAACAAAAATATCATCTTTCTCTAAAAAGCATTTCCCCTAACTCAGGTCTTAAGAAGGAGAATAATCTATGAGGAGTGATTTCTTTATTTTAAAATACATTAAAACTTAGGTCAAATTTATTTTTTTATTTAAAAAAAAAGGCATGGAGTGAAAAAAGAGAGGAACAGAGGATCCTATTAAAATGAGGCATTTTTTTTCCCAAATACGGTGTTTCTTGCAGAAAATTTCAAAAACTGTTTATATGCTCTTTACAAAGAAAATGATCTTCAAAATGAAGGAAAGAAATATTGGTTTCATATTTTCTATAGAGTCTTTGAGAAAGAAAAGCTGAAATGAAATTCCTAGTGTCTTTATATACCCACAATAAGCTAAATGTCTCATTTTCTGTCAAGAACAAAATGTGCTCCGGGGTGTGACTGTTCCATGAGACTTTAGCTTAATAGGTATGAGCTAAATGTTTTCCTTTCTAGAGGGAAAAATCTTTTCACAAGATCATCACAACATTTACAAAATGAGGCACATTATTTTTTTTTTTTGTCAAATCAGACAGTTGGAAATGACCTGTCAAGTTTCTCAAATCTCCTCCATGACTTTATAACAACAAGGAAAATATTCCAGGGAAATAACTACCCTGAAAGAGAAGGTATAAATGTCTTCCAGGGAGAATGTCTCTGGGAATGTTTCACACAGTAAATCAAAATGGGCCTCATCCCTCTCCTTCGGGCTATGAAAAAGTAATTGGTTTACTGTATAGATGCCCCTAGCAGTAGTTTCCAAACCTGGTTATTTGTGCTTGTAAACTTCAGAAGGCCAGGTCACATTCTAGACTGATTAAAAATGATTTTAAAAAAAGTCCTAGAATCATATGGCCTAAAGTATGTTGGTTTTAAGTGATAGATATATGGGGATATCTTATTCTGTCTGTATTTTGCCACTTTGATTCACAAGATGCATAGCTGTGAGAAATCACAAAGTTCAACTCAAGGAAACCGTTACCATGATCCTTAAATGCCACTTCCAGGAGGAATATGATTGACACTAAATTAAGCAACTGGTGATTAAAAGAAGTCTAGGAGGACCGGAAAGATAGCATGGAGGTAAGGCGTTTGCCTTGCATACAGAAGCTCAGTGGTTCGAATCCTGGCATCCCCTATGGTCCCCCAAGCCTGCCAGGAGCGATTTCTAAGCATAGAGCCAGGAGTAGCCCCTGAGCGCTGCCGGGTGTGACCAAAAAACAAAAAACAAAAACAAACAAACAAACAAACAAAAGTCTAGAGTTCAGCCATGGGTGTGCCAATGGGCTGAAGGGCAGGTTTCAAGCAGTACTTTCTTTCTTTCTTTCTTTTTCTTTATTTAAACACCTTGATTAAATACATGATTGTGTTTGGGTTTCAGTCATGTAAAGAACACCACCCATCACCAGTGCAACATTTCCATCACCAATGTCCCAAATCTCCCTCCTCCCCACCCGATCCCCGCCTGTACTCTAGACAGGCTTTCTTTTTCCCTCATACATTCTCATTATTAGGACAGTTCAAAATGTAGTTATTTCTCTAACTAAACTCATCACTCTTTGTGGTGAGCTTCCTGAGGTGAGCTGTAACTTCCAGCTCTTTTCTCTTTTGTGTCTGAAAATTATTATTGCAAGAATGCCTTTCATTTTTCTTAAAACCCATAGATGAGTGAGACCATTCTGCATTTTTCTCTCTCTCTCTCTCTCTGACTTATTTCACTCAGCATAATAGATTCCGTGTACATCCATGTATAGGAAAATTTCATAACTTTATCTCTCCTGACAGCTGCATAATATTCCATTGTGTATATGTACCACAGTTTCTTTAGCCATTCGTCTGTTGAAGGGCATCTTGGTTGTTTCCAGAGTCTTGCTATGGTAAATAGTGCTGCAATGAATATAGGTGTAAGGAAGGGGTTTTTGTATTGTATTTTTGTGTTCCTAGGGTATATTGCTAGGAGTGGTATAGCTGGATCATATGGGAGTTCGATTTCCAGTTTTTGGAGGAATCTTCATATCACTTTCCATAAAGGTTGAAATAAATGGCATTTCCACCAGCAGTGGATAAGAGTTCTTTTCTCTCCACATCCCCGCCAACACTGTTTGTTCTCATTCTTTGTGATGTGTGCCATTCTCTGTGGTGTGAGGTGGAACCTCATAGTTGTTTTGATTTGCATCTCCCTGATGATTAGTGATGTGGAACATTTTTTCATGTGTCTTTTGGCCATTTGTATTTCTTCTTTGTCAAAGTGTCTATTCATTTCTTTTCCCCATTTTTTGATGGGATTAGATGTTTTTTTCTTTTAAATTTCTGTCAGTGCCTTGTATATTTTGGAGATTAGCCCCTTATCTGATGGGTATTGGGTGAATAGTTTCTTCCACTCAGTGGGTGGCTCTTGTATCCTGGGCACTATTTCCTTTGAGGTGCAGAAGCTTCTCAGCTTAATATATTCCCATCTGTTAATCTCTGTTTTCACTTGCTTGGAGAGTGCAGTTTCCTCCTTGAAGATGCCTGTAGTCTCAATGTCCTGGAGTGTTTTGTCTATGTGTTGTTCTATATATCTTATGGTTTCGGGTGTGATATCGAGGTCTTTAATCCATTTGGATTTTACCTTCGTACATGATGTTAGCTGGGGGTCTAAGTTCAAATTTTTGCAAGTGGCTAGCCAGTTGTGCCAACACCACTTGTTGAAGAGGCTTTCTTTGCTCCATTTAGAATTTCTTGCTCCTTTATCAAAAATTAGGTGATTGTATGTCTGGGGAACATTTTCTGAGTATTCAAGCCTATTCCACTGATCTGAGGGCCTGTCCTTATTCCAATACCATGCTGTTTTGATAACTATTGCTTTGTAGTAAAGTTTAAAGTTGGGGAAAGTAATTCCTCCCATATTTTTTTCCCAATGATTGCTTTAGCTATTCTAGGGTGTTTATTGTTCCAAAAAATTTTCAAAAGTGCCTGATCCACTTCTTTGAAGAATGTTATGGGTATCTTTAGAGGGATCGAATTAAATCTGTATAATGCCTTGGGGAGTATTGCCATTTTGATGATGTTAATCCTGCCAATCCATGAGCAGGGTATGCATTTCCAATTCCATGTGTCCTCTCTTATTTCTTGGAGCAGAGTTTTATAGTTTTCTTTGTATAGGTCCTTCACATTTTTAGTCAAGTTGATTCCAAGATATTTGAGTTTGTGTGGCACTATTGTGAAGGGGTTGTTTTCTTAATGTCCATTTCTCCCTTATTACTATTGGTGTATAGAAAGGCCATTGATTTTTGTTTGTTAATTTTGTAGCCTGCCACCTTGCTATATGAGTCTATTGTTCAAGCAGTACTTTCAGAGTGTGGATGCTTATATTTTGACTATCAACTCTAAGAATAAGTTGTAAAACTTCTAAAGAAAAGTTGTGAAGCTAAGGGTTGGACCCCAGCACTAGCCCACAAGCTCGAGGGTAATCCCAGTGGTTCTGTTGTTTGGGGTCCTAACATTGCAAAGTGGGTACAATCTTCAGTGTACCACAACTAGGTAGGTGTGCCTCCCTTGATCTTTGCAGCAGAATCAACACCAACAAAAGGGAAAATAAATTAAAATTAAAAACAAAAATTAAATTTGCAGGTAGAGATAGTAGGGTCTTAATTACATGCTCTGGATATTAAAACATGCAAGAAAAGGAAATGAGGGACCAGAGCGTTAGGGCGCTTCCTTTGCATGAAACCAACTTTGGTTTTATTCCCTTGGCATTCCATATAGTCCTCCAAACATCACCAGGAGTAGTTCCTGAGTGCAGAGTCAGGAGTAACCCCTGAGCATAGCCAGGTGTGACCAAAAACCAAAAAAAGGGGGGAGGGGAAGGAATTAAAATTAAAATGAGGAGGGGCTGGAGAGATTGCTCAGCGGTAGGGCGTTTGCTTTGCACGCAGCTGGTTCAAACAGACAGTAAATAAATATCATATAAAATTGAAACCTAACGAGAAATTAGTTTGTTTTTTAGTGTATTTTTGACACAGTATGCAATGAAAGTTAGAAAAACTGGCAAGTTAGAGCCACTTCATCCTATTTCATAAAAACAACTGAGACACACAGTCACAAAGCTATAAATGATTTTCAGTCCCACAATGTTCCAACACCCATCCCTTCACCAGTGCACATTTCCTGCTATCAGAGTCCCCAGGTTCTCTCCCACCACTATGGCTGATATTTTTCCTCCATCCTTCCCTCCCTCCTTTCTTTCACTCTCTCCTTTTTTCCCTTTTAGACACTAATAGTTTTCAATATTGTTATTGGGGGAGGGGGTTCATGGAACAAAGACAGGCCCTCAGATCAATAGAATATATTTGAATTACTTACTTGGCATCTTAAAATCCAGTTTCAACTATGCATGCCCCAAACTGAACTCAGCATCTCCCATAAAACCTATTGCTGCTTCTCCCCAAAAAGGTTTTCTTTTGACTTCTTGTCTCACCTGTTGGTGAGCCTAGGATTGGGCATCTGCTTGTCTTCATTCTCCCTATGCAGCAAACTAGCACTTCCTGAAAACTCACCCAAATCCAGAAACACAGCCTCCATCACCTTGAGACAAGAATGAATATTCTTTTTGTGTGTGTATTTTTGATTTGCAGCCAGACCTGGTTCTGTGCTGAGGAATCACTCCTGGCAGTGTTCATAAGATGCCATCAATGAAACCTAGGTCTGCCACATAAAAGTCAAGAACACTACCTGCTGTGTCATCCCTCCAGCCAGACCAAAATAAATCTTCTGCTTTGTTACAAATTCCTTCTTCCTCAAATCACCTATGATAGACTCAGAATCATCATGCAGTGGGGCCAGGTAAGATAACTAAATGGACTAAACCATATACCTGGTATACACAGAGCTCCAGGTCCAATCTCTGGTATCAAAGGATCTCCCAAGAATTTCCAGGTTAGCTCCAGCACTGCTGGGTAAGGTCCAAAAGGGAAAGAAGAAACTAACTCACATAGATCTTGTTACATTCTTGAACATGATAGCAAAACCTACTTGTTTTGGAACCCTCAAGTGAAACCTTCTAACAGATGTGCCCTGCATGTTGGAAGCTCAGATGTTATGTACCCTGCACAGCTTTACAACTTCCTATCAACTCTCCTTACTTACCACATGAGCTCCTCTCATCTGTCTTCTATACAACCCTGCATGGAGCCAGAGAGGTGGACCCACAGTATCAACATGCCTGGCATAGGCGAGGCTCTGGGTCTCATACTGAGCACCACCAATGAAAAGAATCTTATGACTTTTCAGAGATTTTCTTCAAATTTCCTTTCCTAAGTACCATCCAGTTTTGCAAAAATAGACATTCTTGTTTTCTCCTAATTCTGCACTCACATTATCGCTTTTCTTGTCCATCTTGCTCAACAGAGTTGTCTTTAAGGATGACAGACTTCCTGTCACCAGCCAGGTGGTATATGGGTAAAAGCTCAGTAATTGCTTTCTGGATGCATACATTGAGGTGCACCTTTTCCCTCATTGAATGAGGCATTTTAGCTACAGAAAAGTTAAGCAACTTGCCTGAGGCCATGTCTCTAGATATGAGAGGAGCTGATAAAGTTAAACACTATGTGCTCCTAAATTCCAGTCTAATAGTCACTCTGTGCATCTAGCTGCTTTCATAGCTGATGCTATCTTGTCCTAAGGCAACACCTTTCTTTCTCTGCATTAGCTATTTTTATTAGCAAACTTCCATGGGGTCACAGTGCTTTAAAAATAGAAAAACAAAAGACATTATTGTAATAATGCCCAGAGACAACAGAGATGAGGGCTGGAAGGACTGCTTCTCAATGTGAAGCTCACCACATAGAGTGGTGAGTTTAGTTAGAGAGATGGCTAAACTATCATGACCATGTTAATGAGGGAGAGAAGTAGAATGCCTGTCTCAAATACAGGCAGTGAATGGGGAAGAAGGGAGATGAAGAGCACTGGTGGTGGGAAAGTTGCACTGGTGAAGTGGGATGTTCTTTTTATGACTCAAACCCAACTACAATCATGTATGTGATCATGGTGCTTAAATAAAAAACATTTTTAAATAATAAAAATAGATCATCTTATCCTTGTGGAGTCACATCTCTGTGTCCCTAGAGCCTATATGAGCACAGAGCTAGCCTCACCTTCTAACTTCAGAAGACTGGAGGCTCATGTCCGGCTTTCATGGGGGTGATCTGCTCCTGTGGGGGAGTTAGGGACAAGGAGGCCCAGATTGGATTAGACTATTAAGAAAGATAAATTGGCTTTTTATTGGTTTTATGAAGGCTCTTGAAGGAAACATCCAAAGAGATCATGCAGTGCTGAGAGAAGTTTCTGAAGACATTCTTGGAGCACCTTCTGCCATTATGTGAGCATTTTTGTCTTGGGGCATCTTGGCTAAGCTGTGCTGCTTTTTCCAGAGTCCTTTTCATTGTGTACTTCCAGGTTAGTAGAAACACAAAGCTATTTGGCATGGAGTTGGAACGGCAAAAATGAAGCTGACAATGTTATCGGAGGCGTTGGGGCAGGATCTCCCTTATGGCACTCGCAGGACCTGACTTGTGTTAGATGTGAGGTAGCTGCCTGACTTGCATTTTTTTCCATTAACCCTCTCATGCTCAACACCTTCATCAATCCCTGGATTACAGGTGTATTTTTTCTGCCAAGGGGCACCTACTTTTTGTTGTTGTTATTGTTGCTCCACTTGATGTGATGTGAACTGGAAATGCCAGAGGCTGATGGGTGTCTAGTCCATCCTGGCAGGTTCCAAAATTTTCCCAGTGTGTCAACTGAAATCTAATTTTCCTCCCTGACAGTCAGCCCTGAAATGGAAAGTAGCTAATCCATATCTCAAAGAGTTGAATAGGTTGAATTCTTTGGATATATACCTCTGTGTGTTTGTGAAAGTGCATTTACTGTAAGTAATCTTTCCCATCTGGACCTTGACTGATAGGTACAGTCCTATCTCTGAGCTTTTCCACTATGCAAATAGACACACAATCAGCGTGTGAAATTTATTTTGTTATTATTTGCTGCTAAAACTGCTAAAATATGCAAGATTATTTATTTGCTTTTGACTAAAGGTCTCTAGATTCCCAAAGGCAGGAACTCTGTTTCTTTCATCCTCAAGTCCCCAGCACCCAACCAACTGCCAGGTAGACACTTGAAGAACAGGTGTTGATAGAGATGATGACAAATGGCTGCGGAATCAGAAATGCTCCCTGGGGGACCTCGTGTTAAAGCCTCACACAATGTGAATCATGTGGGAGATGAAAAGCAGGATGAGAAGGCTCTGCAGGCCTCTTGTAGCAAGTCATGCGGACCCGGGGACGTCTGGGAAGCAGCTGTGCTTCCACCTGGCAACCCCGAGAAGGGGCAACACATGCTCAGCAGCTCATGTTCCTGCTGGTACAACAGGTGCCCCGGGGCCCGGATCCCTCATCCCGCGGGAGGAAGTGCGCTTCCTGTGCCTCCTGAGTGGAACTCGCTCCAGGGAACAGGACAGAGGGCAAATTTTTTTTAAAAAAAGAAAATCTGAAAGCATATCATGTTCCTAGAAAAGGAAGCTTCTGAGAAAGGTGAGTTCACTGAATCTTCTACTAAGTTGACATCTGTGTGGAACATTCTTAGGCTGGCCTGTGGCCCTTTGCTTAGAAGTACGTGGTTCATTAGAGCCACACTGACAGTAAATTTTCTGAATGGTTTGATGGATATTCAAGAAAAGTGGATTTCGAACAGGATCCATTTTCTTTCCAGAATAAAACTTGACAGGGAAAATTACAGGATAAAAACATTGAATCAAAGGGGAAGTGTGGTAGGCTGAGGATGAGAATTCTGGGTCCGAAATAGGAAATTCAAACTAAGACACTGTTATGGTAAAAGAAATTCAGGCTAACACGAAAGACACCCTGCTGATTGGGAAGAAGAGTTGTGCTCTGTCTCAGACCAAGTATGTAACACACTCAACAAAGCTCATTTCTGAAAAAACAACAAAATATACCCAACCCCAATTAAAATGAACAGAGACTCCTTGAAAAAGATATACTGGTGGCCAATAGGCATATATATTTATATATGTATATACACACACACACATATATAGTATTTATTGTCACTTATTTTTCAGTGACAATAAATTAAAATAACAATGAGATATCATCTCATACTAGTTAAAAAGTATATATTTATATGTATACATGATGTATGTAAACAGAAATGACCAGCATTGCTAGAGATATGCATACACAATGAACTGCTATCAGCTTAAATAAAAGCTGTAAAACCTTGCAATTTGCTGCAACTTATATACAAATAGATAATATCTGTTAAACAAAATAGATCAAACAATGAAGAACAAATGCTGGATGGTCTCACTCATCCTTGATATATGGAGAAACAAAACAAGGAAATAGTATTGAATTATAACAAACCATTAAAGGTGCCCTAACTCTGTAAATCAAAAGCTGTACATTAATATCAACACCTTTGTAATCTATTTACTTTAGCTATGACCAAAAAAAATAAAAACTAAACTTAAAAAATAAACCAGGGGCTAATCTGTATGCTGTGAATATGTACATGGTAAATATAGCTGTCGTTAGATAGAGACAGACAGACAGACTTTTTTAGAGTTAATTGGACTAGGTATTTTGAGTTGGGGAAGTATCCTAGATTATCTAAGGTGGGATCTAAATTCATTTATAAATATCCCTCTAGGTGGAATCTGAAAGGAGATTTAATGGGAAGATTCTGGGAAGGGACAGAGACAGAGATGAGAAGTTTCTGGCCATAAATTCAGAGCAAAGGGCAAGGATTCAAGGAATGCAGAAAGATAAACAAGGAGAAGCTGGAAAAGAGCCTCCTTAATGACAACCTTGATATCAGTATGAACAAACAAAAAGTTTTAGCTATGTGACCACCAGAACTGCAAGCCAACAAGTTGTTTTAAACCATCAAGTTTGTTCGAAATTGCCCCTAACAAGAAATATTTCACTTAAGCATCTTAAATAAAAACTTGCTTCAGCTAGGGGGAGCCCTAGCTATTACCAATGAATCATAAGAGCTGCAAAAAATTTAATTTTTGTCTGCCCATCTGAATGGCTAGAGAGTGTGAGCTGAAAAGTTAGATATTATGAGTTCAAATTTGAGAACAATTTCTCTTTTGACCATGGCTCAGTTTTTAGCTTTGCAAAATTTCAACTTGCACAAATTATTTTGGAGTCCCGATTGCAAAATGAAGAAAACAATAACCAACTATCTAGTAGGAAATTATGGAAAGTAATTGAACAAATATTTCACAAGAGGATATCCAAGCAGCAAAGTCGAGTCTAAAAATACATGCAAATATTTTCTCTTGGAGTAAAACATCCAAAGAGATCATGTAGTGCTGAGAAGAGTGTCTACCTCTCATATTATTAATTTAACCTAGACTGAAACTCCACTATATGCCAGTAGATTGGCTAAAAGAGAGGATTTAGGAGATTAAGTCACAATGAAGTAGAAGAGACTACACAGTCACCTTGTGCATATGATTGTCCCTGGATCCTGGCTGGAAGAGTCCACCCTGACCACAGTGGACTCACTAACTCACTCCTTCACTGAGTTAAAGGAAAACACCCAAGGACTTCTCAAATCACCTCTTTCCTAATCCTGCCGTTAAAAGGCAGATCACTGTTAGGTATGTGCGAATCTTTATCCAAGTGTGACCAAAGTGTGACTATATGGACAGAACCTACGCACCATGCAGTATACAACTAAGTTAGAAAAAGTAGTGCAAGACTAGGGCATGTGGGATGGTTCTCCCCATTCTGAGATTATTGGCACAGTCACTGGGGACAATAGTCTGGCTGTGCTTGTCAAAGCTAAATCTAATATTCCCTGTGACTAAACATTTCCCTCAGGTAGAACCAGCAGAAATCAACATGCTTATTAATAAATGTGACATGTGATATACATATAACATATATGTATACACACAGCCAAACTTATAGACGGTTAAACTCACACTAGAAATAACCTAAATGTTTGACCACATTAAAGTGTGTAAATAAATCACAGTATAATACAGGATGTAACAATGACTATGATGAAACATATGATGACATGCAACAGTGTGGATAAAGTTCAAAAATAGAATATTAAGTGCCAGAATTTAAATATAAAATGATTTTACTTTACCAGCTATTTACAAGGTTCCAAACCAAGCAAAACTAATCTCTGATGGTAAAAGTCAGGATTGTCGTTAGCTTTGGAAAGGGGGAAATTCAAAGGGGTTGGAGAATCTTCAGGGTACTGGTGGTATTCTGTTTCATGATCAGTATAAAATGTATCCTCGTGTATTTATATTATTTATTATTACAATGTAAGTAGCACACTTAAGATAGTGTTAATATTTATGATTTTGATATACACAGTTACTGTACTTCACCACCCTGAGTGCCCAAGTCCCTCTCCAAATGTCCTTAGATTTTGTGTCTTTTCTGTGTGTATATGTTATTCTCAATGCCTGTTACTACTCTTTGTTTGAAAAAATAATTTTAGAAGAGAATCAGCTGTGGGAATTACATAAGTTAGTATTCAGAAACCCTTAGAGCAGGGGTCTCAAACTCAATTTACCTGCGGGCCGCAGAAGGCAAAGTCGGGGTGATCCTTGAGTGCAAAGTCAGTAGTAAGCCTTGAACATTGGAGGGTGTGACGCAAACAACTAAAACAAAACAAAACAAAAAAAAGTTTCCTCTAGGGCAGGGCCACAATATGTTGTATGGAGGGCTGTTTGCAGTCCGAGGGCCGCAAGTTTGAGACCCCTGCCTTAGAGCAACTCCAGGTAAATCGGGTTTATAGAAGTGGTTGCCATTACATAATAAGAAATCTCTCTTTTTCTACAGCCAATATTGATTCTTTCAACTCTCACTTCCAAACCCTAATCATCTTATGCAACATCAAGGCTCCTAAAAGTAGCATCCTCAAAATTCAAGAGTCTTTTTATCCAATCCTTACTAGATTTGACAAAATCAGATGAGTTTTTCTATGACCAATAGAATTAAGAATATGTCTGGTTTTTTCTAAGAAGAATGTTTTGTCTTTAATAATAGAGTAAAGCAGGTTGTTTTACTTTTCAATCGTGTGTTTTTATGGCATCACTAATATGTATTCAGTCCCCTCATCTACTAATCTTGTTCAAATAATATGTCCCATAGCATATAGTTCTCCAAAGATATCCAAAGTCCACAGAATTTCCACAGTTCAGCTTACTTATTTTTTTATAACTGTCACATACCTCTTCTAGTTGAGACTGCTTATGCCTCCTCCAAAGACAGCATTACAAAATAAGCATTACAAAAAAAGAATCTTGCTACACCCCACTCAGGAGAGGCACACACGAAAGTGTAGTGCTCTCCTCAAAAAAGAAATTATCTGCCAAAAAGGCCCGCAAAAAGCAGTCAAAATCACTTGACCCTTTGCGTGGATTATTTGGACATAATTTCATAAGGGCTGTAACTATTTCTCTCTTTATTTTAAACCTTTATTAGAAATCAGGCCTTAGTAAATTCTTTCTAACTAGAACAGCAATCAAACAGCCAAAAGTCTCCCATCTAATAGCTCCCTGTAATTTTTGCTACCTTGGCGCCTAAATTCAGGTTTTTCCTAACACTTAGCTCATGAGTGAAGCAATTTTCAGTTTTCCTCTGTAATTTTCAGTGTTTCCCCGAAACTCTGAAACAGTCCACCTGTAAATTACCTTTTTCCTTCTGTTTTACCCAAAACTAGCAAACCCAAAACAACCTGCCTTTTTTCACCTTCAGTTTCAGCTCTTTTATATGCTAATCTAAGCTAGAGTCCTTCATTCTTTTCCCAGCCTCTTTGATGTCTAGAATCTGCATCTGCCTTCCAAGTCTCTAACCTTTAAAAGCTGCCAGCTCAAAAAATAAATTTGTCTCTCGTTTCTTGATAACGTTGAGTCCCCATACTATCTGTGTGGTTTCATTCATTTCTACAACATATTTTCCGTCGTTCGCCATCCGTGTACCCACTCTCTCCCCACGGATTTTTCCCGAAACTCCACGAAGGATCAGTTTGCAGGCGCTGGCGTCTTGCGAACAGGTTTGGCTCACAACAGAATCTCTCTTTTCTCACAATAATTTTGGTTGTAAAACCACCAAAGGTGGGGTAAAGATGATAAAGCTTATAGGTGTTTACTTTTATTTTTAATAATTGTAAGAAAATTGTTACAAGACAATAGGACTCAACAATCAAAATGAAAAGAATTCGTTAAAATAATCATGACTATTGAAATAATAAAATGAATACTAGGATGCTAGATACTGCATGTTCAATCGAGGTAGCTAAGAGTTAATTACCAAAAGCTGAGGGGGCGAGCACATCAGAATTGTTTTGCAACTTGGAGAAAACCAGAAGTTTAGAAATCTCTGGGGCAAATTCTGGACACTTGGATCTTCATAATTCCCAGTCCATGTGCTAAAAAAAAAAGTGAATTAAACTGCATAGAAAACTGTTCATATATAAGAGGGTTTAGTTTAGATTTTCATATGCTTAAATCATCATAATAATTGAAAACTCTAAAAGGAAACAATTGCCCACTTTCTTATACTGAAGGAAGTGGAGCCAACTAAAGTACAAAGGCCTTAATCACCCCCCCCAAATGCTCGCTTGACTATCTCAGACATTTATTTCTTCAGCCTGTAGTTTGAGAAAGACTGCTATGAAAACCCTAGGGGTAATTTCATTGAAAGCTTTAAGATGCTGTTCTTTGCCTGAGGCTGATAAGCACTGACAACCTGTTTGCTTTGCCAGAGATTCCAGCACAGCTGAGCATCTAAGCCATTTCGAGTTAACAAATAGTGAGGGCAAAGAGCCAGTGAGCTCCCCAGATGAGCATCTCCTACTCACCTTCTTGTTTTGGGAGTGCCCCACCCCATTCATTTTCCTTTCGGATTAAATTGGATGAGGCACGTGATCAAGAAGTATATATAATACACAAGGGTGGAAGAAGGGTGGGGTGAGTAATAATCGATAGTGCTGCTCCATTCAGCTTATTAGAAATCTCTTATGATCCTAACAAGAAGTTCAGGTACCAAATTCAGTGAGCAGCTTCCCAATTTACCATAACATTCCCTGAAAAGGGTGGACCAGCCAAGGTATTTGAGCAGGCTGACTCACAAACTGTGCAGAGATAAGATAAGGTGATAATGTTCCCTCATCTTGTCAAATCATCAAACGAATTTTTTTTAATGTGAAGTAAATACCTTGAATTATAAACTACTCAGGGACAGAAAATAAAAAAAAAATTAAAGGAAAATCTATAATGCCACAGGGTCTCTGGAAACTAGGAGCATTTTTATTTTCTTGAGAGGAGCTGTTGATCAATGCCAGGAGAAAGGAATGTTTAGGGAGTCAGAGGATTATCATTCTTTCTCCTGTGGGGATAGAGCAAGAGAAAGGAGGGAGAACCGTTTGTTAATTAGGATTGGAAAACTTGAGTTATGATTCTCAAAGTAAAGAAAATTAATGTAAAGAATCTTACAGAAAGAGATGGAAGCATGTAAAATGATGTCTGTATAAAGATGAGAATAAGTAACAGTAAGGAATTGTATAGTACCAGGAATTTAATTCTTCTCTATAGGCACTAACACATAATTCATCAATTCAAAAATATACATACACAGGGGTTGAAGCAATAGCAAAGTGGGTAGGGTGTTTGCCTTGCAAGCTGCTGAACTGGGTTGGATCTCTGGCATCTCATATGGTCCCTGAGAATTGTTTGGTGTGGCTCCAAAACTAAAAACATGTATACACACACACACACACACACACACACATATCACAAACAAACTTGACAATTTAAAAATGCTAATACCTATAGAATGTCATAAATATAAAAAAAAATTTTGTTGTTTTTGGTGGGGGCACGCTTGGTGACACTCACTGGTTACTCCTGGCTATGCGACCAGAAATTGCTCCTGGCTTGGGGGACCATATGAGACTCTAGGATAGAACCCAGGTCCATCCTGGGTCAGCCGCATGCAAGATAAATGCCTTATTGCTGCCCCCTCGCTCAAGCCCCGAAATTTTAAAGTCCATATGTATCATGTGTCACATTTATGGATAGGTAGAATACAAACAGGCATATACATAAAGAGAAAGAAATTTTTAATAAGAGATTAATGTCATTTGTAACCATCATGGACTTGAGGCAGGAATATTTTCATTATCCATGAATGTGCAAACTTATATTAATGTTCCTTTAGTTTATTTAAGCAATCACTGCTCCTGCATATGTTGAATTTAATTACAGTTTAAAAAATATTTTAGGGGCCAGAGAGATAGCAAAAAGGTGGAGCGTTTGCCTTGCATGCAGAAGGATGGTGGTTCGAATCCCAGTATTCCATATGGTTCCCCTGAGCCTGCCAGGAGTGATTTCTGAGCAGAGAGCCAGGAGGAACCCCTGAGCGCTGCCAAATGTGACCCAAAAACCAAAAAAATAAAAAATAAAAATAAATAAAAATATTTTATATGGGGCTGGAGCTATAGCACAACAGTAAGGCTTTTGCCTTGCACACAGTCAATCCACGACGGAACTTGGTTCGATCCCCGGCGTCCCATATGGTCTCCTGAACCAGGAGCGATTTCTGAGCACATAGCCAGGAGTAACACCTGAGTATCACCAGGGTGTGCCCCCCAATATATATATATATATATATATATATATATATATATATATATATATATATATATATATATATATATATATATATATATATATATATATATATATATATATATATACTTTCTTTTCTTTTAAATAGCATCCAAATGTTTCATGGAAACCTAAGAAATGATGGTGTCACCAAATATAAATTTATACTTTGTTTTGCTATTAAAATGTATGCAAAGTAATTGTCTGACATGACAAGCAACGCAAATGCAAACAGGACAAATGACCTCATTCCCAGGGAATTGTCTTATAGTGTCTTCTGGTTATTTCAGTTCTATCTCAGACCACTAGAGGGTATAGAAACATTAGGAATCAGCCAGAAATTTGGATGGCAAAGTTAAATTTTCTTTTTGTTTTTTGTTTTCTTTGGGTTTTGTTTTGTTTTGTTTTTTTGTTTTTTGTTTTTTTTGTTTGCTTGTTTTGGGGCCACACCTGGCGGTGCTTAAGGGTTACTCCTGGCTATCTGCTCAGAAATAGCCCCTGGCAGGCACGGGGGACCATATGGGACACCGGGATTCCATCCAAACACCTTAGGTCCTGGGTCAGCTGCTTGCAAGGCAAATGCCGTTGTGCTATCTCTCCCCCAAAGTTGAGTTTTTAATAATGTAAATCTAACCCCAAATATTATTGGACCCTAAGATTAAAACTGCACAGAATAGATTTATTAATAAATAGCTAAATAAATAGTAAAGAATTAGTAATAATAGTAGTAAATCAATAATAGTATATAGTTAATCATTAGTATATAGTGATTAAGTAGCAAATAATTAGTAAATAGACTTAGTAATCATTCTTATGAAATTTAATTCCATGCTATATGTTAAATGAAACTTAATAGGTTGTCATTAGTGATATGATGACAAATGTTATTTTGCAGCTATATGGATAAAATTCTTTGGATAAAGATTTAATCTTTTATATATTCAGATTTACAATAAAATAAAGAATGTTTTACTATTTTTTCTGGGGCCGGAGCTGTGGCACAAGGCATCTGCCTTGCCCGCGCTAGCCTAGGACGGACCGCAGTTCAATTCCCCGGTGTCTCCTATGGTCCCACAAGCCAGGAGCGATTTCTGAGCACATAGCCAGGAGTAACCCCTGAGCGTCACCAGGTGTGACCCCCCAAAAAAACCCAAACCAAATAACTATTTTTTCTTTCAACTTACAAATTAATAAATTGTGTATACAAATATACACAAGTGATCCTAATCAGTTTTAGTGACATATCATAACTGAATACATAAATCTGAAAAAGAATGTAAATTTCTGTGAAAACCATTTTAATTTTTTTTTTTTTACTTTTGAACACAGATACAAATGAATAAACAAAAATGCAGTATTTTTGGCATGAAGCTGAAGAGCTAAATGATGCAGCCAATTTTCAAAAATGAGACTTGGGATCAATACTACAGAAATGTGAATGTGTCACACTGGAAAATATCAAACATGAAGCTATTGCACAGAATAATGGGTTAATTCTCTAAGTCTGCTATTACACTACTTGGGGCTGAAAACTGCTTCTGAATTTTTTAACTTGGGGAAACTTATTTGCCTTCATAAACTTTTAGTTATCTAGCTACCTGTAAATATCCTACAAATACACTATAGCTTAGCTCATGGGGTTGATTGGATGAGTAACAGATGTATGAAATATGACTGATACATATGAAGTCTACAAAAGTTTTATATTATAATTATCATTTCCTGTTGTAAGTAGGGCAACCCATGAGATAAGATCTGTACTCCTCTATTCATGATTACACATGTGCTCTTGAAGTCTCACTAAAACTATTTTTTTCCTCTACATCCCCCCATAAAGGCAACAGACTGAATACATTGGCTTTTATGGAACTTGAGAAATATGAAAATGTGGGGCCAGAAAGATAGTATAGTGGGTAAGGTATTTTGCCTTGGATAGGGTTCCCTGTACATCTCCAAGAGTAATTCCTGAGTGTAGAACCAGGCATAAGCCCTTAGTATAGAGTCAGGGAAATAGGACTTTCAAATAAGGTTATATAAGAAATTGGAAAGTTGAGAGAGCCCAGCCTGACTATGTGGCAAAAATAAATAAATGAATGAATAAGTAGAAGGAAAAGAAGAAAAATATAAATAAATACACACATATATAAATGTTTCAATTCTAAGGGACTTATTTACACAGTAATTATTTCCTTCCCATCCCTATTTATGATTCCACTCAACTTTTTTCTAAATGATCAATCAGCAGGTACGAACAAAGAAGACATTATCATTCTTTAATTCATTTTGTATTTTTTCATTTCATGGTTGACTGATCCTAAGGCCAGGACAAAGATCATCATGATTGGAAACAGAAAAGTCTGAACTCCAGTGCACACCTCAACCTACAAAACCATCCAGTGCATTGCTGAGATCAATGCTTTTTTCCCCTCAGCCCTGCTGCAAAGGTTTCACAGGCAGTAGGCCTCTCTTTTCCCTCCTACAACATATGGCTATCATTAACTGAAGATAAGATCAGATGTAAGAGAATAAAGCTCGGCAGTGGGGGAACACAAGGAAAGCAAGAATGGAGAGTGAAATCTAGGATCAAATTCGGATCACATGGGCCCTGCAACCGTGAATACCCTGTTGGGTTGCCATGGAAACAAGACCTCTCTGCCAGAAGAACATGGACTCCAGGGCAGAGAGCAGAACACAGCCTGCTCTTCATTCAGCTTCAATCGAATATATTTCATTCATAAAAATCCTCATCTGCAGAGGTCAGTCTCCAGGTTGAGGATGGCTGAAATGTCGGGGATGACTATACAAGGTGTGATTCCATGAATGAAAAATCACCAAACTATCTCCTGGTGGCTCATCAGTCTATCAGACAAACCAAGTGGTCCAGAGGTAAAAACTAAAATATGCATGCAACTGAAAACAAGTGTCACAAAATTTGATAGCCTTATATCCTTTTGCTATTCTTCGCTAAAAATCTAGTCCAGGGGTGGGGAACAGAATTTTTATCCTCACTCAAAATGTCAAAATGCAATATGTGTTTAATATATTATTGTTAAAATTATATGCTTTTTGTGAGTGTCTCTTTTGGCAGGTCATTGCGTGGTATGGCTCTCTGACTCTCACAGTTTAAATTTTTGACTCTTTGTGCTCGCTTCGGCAGCACATATACTAAAATTGGAACGATACAGAGAAGATTAGCATGGCCCCTGCGCAAGGATGACACGCAAATTCGTGAAGCATTCCATATTTAAAAAAAATTTTTTTTTTGACTCTTTGTGTTAAACTTGTTTGCCACCCCTGATCTAGACCTTTAGGGTCTTGCTGATGCAAAAATGCCTTTAGTTGTTTCTTTACATCACAAAACATGCTTGAGAAGTGTCCTGTTTCTAGAAACAGATAGGCCAGGCTGGGCTCTCCCAATTTTCCAAATTCTTATATAAACTTCGTTAAAATCCCTATTTCCCTATGCCTCAGCACTCTCATTTATAAAATAGGGACAGTAGCCTCTACATCATGAGAATTAAATAAACTTGCCAATGCAAAACACTCTGTGGATAGCATATTATAAGTACTATAGGCTCACATTTTAATATATTAGTTCTCATAAATTATTCCTTTAGGAGAAAAAATGTTCATGTTGATTTTAGATGATCTGTTTCTATTTCAATGTTAAAAATGCTATTTTATTTTATTTTATTGCCTTGAGCAATTATATACACTGGATAAAGTCATAAATAGAACAGTCAAAGAAGGCTACAGTAGATTCATTCAAAAATTTTTATTCCCCTTCATTTCTTGTTTGTTGGGCTCTATGCACAACATTTTCCTACATCTAATCACAGTTCAGGACAACCCCAGTGAGAGAATGAATGAATGAATGATGAACAAGAGTTTCCTGACCAAGCAACAGTCAGGACCATTTATTCTAATTGTGGGATTGGATCGGAAATTACTTAGCAACCGCTAGAGCAAATGATGGGGTAGATTGTTCAGAGAACTTTCATAATTGTAATCAAGTAAACATCATTAAAGACTTTCCCTGACCGTATTTCCTGAGTTCTTCTTATCTTCCATTCATCAGAATAAACAATTAAAAGCAAACAGGGAACTACTTCCTGGATCATAAATGCTGAGAAACATGTGGTCTTCAAAGCCCACATGTTTTCTTCTTGGAAAAAGGCTTGCAAGATCCTCTGTTTCATGTGAAGACAAGCAGAGTTCTACATAATAAAGGGTTTTGAATGATGAGCATTAACATGCACATTGGGTTGTGTCTCAAACAGAAGCACGCTAATCCCTGAAGAGGATTTTAGATGGAAGAACTTGAATCATTTTTCTCTTTACCATTCTGCAATGTGGTTCTGAGAGTCTCAGACCAAGAATCAGAAGAATCTGACTTTTAACACTAACAGCCAAGCTTCTTCTGATAGATGTTGACTCACTATGACACCACATTTCCAGTGTGAAACTTCTCTTAATGAGGTTTCTCTACTACAAAGACATTGATAGAAGATCTATTGCATACATTGGCTTACACTGTTTGGGTTTTGTGCTAGAAATACCAAGTTATATCAGACCTAAAACAACACGTAGGTAAAATACTCCATGACACTGAGACTAAAGACATCTTTGAGGAGGAAACATCACTCTCCAATCAAGTGAAAGTGGAGATAAATAGATGGGACTATATTAAGCTGAAAAGCTTCTGCACCTCAAAGGAAATAGAGACTAGGATACAAAGGCCACCCACAGAATGGGAGAAACTATTCACAAAATACCCATCAGATAAGGGGCTAATATCTAAATATACAAGGTACTGACAGAATTGAGCAAGAAAAAAATCATCTAACCCCATCAAAAAATGAGAAGAAATGAACAATTTCTCAAAGAAGAAATACAAATAGCAAAAGTCACATCAAAAAATGTTCCACAACACTAATCATCAGGGAAATGCAAATCAAAACAACAATGAGGTACCATCTCATGCCACAGAGACTGACACATATCACAAAAAATAAGAATCAGTGCTGGTGGGAATGTGGGGAGAAAGGAACTCTCATTCACTGCTGATGGGAATGCCATCTAGTCCAACCTTTATGGAAAACAAATGGAAATCCCTCAAAAGAACTGGAAATTGAGCCACTATATGATCCAGCTATCCCATTCCTAGGGATATACCTGAGGAAATCAAAAACACAAAATAAATATGCTTCTACACATCTATATTCATTGCAGGACTATTTACAAAATCCAGAACCTGGAAACAACCCAGATGCCCTTCAACAGATGAATGACTAAAGAAATGATGGTAAATATACACAATGGAATACTATGCAGCTATCAAAAGAGAGAAAGTCATGATATTTTCCTATATATGGAGGGACATAGAAATTATTATGCTGAGTGAAGTAAGTCAGAGGGAGAGAGATAGACACAGCAAAGTCTCACTCATCTATGGGATTTAAGAAAAACAAACAAATTATTGTAATAATACCCAGAGACAATAGAGATGAGGGCTGGAAGGACTGGCTCACAATATGAAGTTTACGACAAAAAGTGGTGAATGAGTTAGAGAAATAGCTACACAACAACTATCATGACAATGTTAAGGAGTGAGAGAATTAGAATGCCTGTCTCAAATAAAGGCAGAGGGGGGTGAGAGAAGAGGGAAATGGGACATTGGTGGTGGGAATGTTTCAATGATGAAGGGGCATATTTTGTTTGTTTGTTTTAGGGTCACACCTAGCAGCACTCAGGGGTTACTCCTGGCTCTACACTCAGAAATAACCCTCAGCAGGCTCAGGGTACCATATGGGATGCTGGGATTCGAACCACCGTCCTTCTGCATGCAAGGCAAATGCGCTACCTTGATGCTTTCTCTCTGGACCCTGCATATTCTTTTTATGACTAAAACCCAACTACAAACATGTTTGTAATCAAGGTTCTTACATAAAAATATTATTTAAAAATACAGGGGGCACAAAAAATACAAAATTAAATAAAGGTTAAACCCTAGCTTTCAAGCATCATTTGGGGTAGGGAGTCACATGGCAGTTTTCAGAGATCACTGCTAAAAGTTCTCAAGGCACTATATACCATAGCTCCAGGAAATGGAACATGAGTTAGCAGTACAAGCAATTTGCCCATTGTACTGTCTTTCTGGCTTCAAAAAACATTTGCCTGATGAAAAACAGGTATGGAAAAAATGACAAATCAATTTCTCCATAGGAGAACATCCAGTGTGCTATTTGATTCCTAACTAAACAATAAAAAGCATTTGTTTGCATTATCCAATTTTAGGTAGATTAATTGTCTCCCTTATGAAGTAAATTGATATGCATAGAAGTTGAATCACATATGAAGTATTACTGCCACTTTAAAGAAAGCATGTTAACCATGCTGAGAGAATGCAGACTAATAGGTGGAAGGAGTTAAAGAGGAGATAATATCTGAAAGATGAATGTCAGTCGTACAGATCATATATGTCGGAAGACATTCAAGCAGAGAAGAAAATATATACCTCAGGCACTCTTAGGCCTGGAAAAAGACCCAGTAACTTAGTGTTCCTCTCATTGTCCCCTCTCCCGGGAGCTTGAATCTCTAGGACAAGAGTTCTCCCCACTGAGCCCTACTCACACTCTTTTATTTGAAACCATGTTCTGAAAATTGGAATCTCAAGTGATTTTGCCTCTGGGAACCCATTGAAAGACCTATGGGGTTTCATTCGTCCTTGCAAGCAAGACCAAACTTTTTGTGAGATTACCAATAGGGAATGCTCATGTGTAAGGGAAGTGGAGGGCTCCTGGATATGCAGGCTGAGGTACTCATACCCATACACCCACCTATGAAACATTGTGCAGTCAAATAAAGTGGGGGAAGATGGGTAGAGTGGTATTAAGGAGCAGTGGAATTATTATATAGAATTCTAAAAATCTGAAAATTCAAAATCTAAACCCAATTTTGGGACAGCTATAAAGGTATTGTTTTGTCTGATAAAGCTTTAAACATGTGTCGTATTCAGTGTTATATTAATGTATGCATTTCTTTTAAATCTAGAAATTTGGCCTGTGGCTCCAAAAGCTCTATACATTTTGAAAATTTACCTGCTGTATCTGAGGGATGAAAATGGGGGAAAACACAGTTTTCTTGGGAAACTAAAAGTTGCCTGGCAACGCATGTACCTCTAGCTTGAGATAAAGGGTTTAGAAAGTCTCTTGCCTGTCTAGAGTTCTGAACTCACTTTAGAGAGAAACGGAGAACAACTAAGGATTTTATTCATTTATTTATTTTGGTTTTGGGGCCACACCAGGTTACACTCAAGGGTTACTCCTGGCTATGCATTCAGAAATCGCTCCTGACTTGAGGGGGGGGCCATATGGGAAGCTGGGGGATCGAACTGCAGTTTGTCTTAGGTCAGCTGAATGCAAGGCAAATGCCCTACTGCTCCACCAGTCTGGCCCCCAGATAAGGATTTTAAACTTGAGAATAAACTACCTTGGATTTGGAGAGGTCACATGACATAAACAAATCTTCTAGGGTCCCAGCAAAGCATCAGATGCTATATTCTTCTTTTTTCTTCTTTTTGCCTTTAATCAGAACAGAGGAAAGAGTTATGATGTATGTTATAGCTTTAGGAGTCCAAATAGCAAAACACAGTGCAGTTAGAGGAGCAAATATCAAAGAGGAAAAATGGAAAAAAAAAAACCAACTTCGTGTTTTTATCTGATCTAATCAACTAGAAGGAGTCTTAAATTACAACCGGGAATAGCCAGGCAACTAATACACATTGAAAAAAAAAACAGGGAACAGGTCAGACCTGGGGTCAGATCCAGGTTCAGGTCATCAGATCACTGACATAGACCCAGTGCACAAGAAATCTGAGTTGAAATGGGTATTTGTTTATCATAATTATTTTGGCTAAGAATGTCCTAACTTTCTAAGAGGAATATCATTCCATTATTATGCATAACTGGTATAAAATTAACTGAAATTCCCATCAACAAGTTATTTTGCTTACTGTCCCAATTTAATCTTATAGTCAAATGTAATGTAAGCCCAACTTACTAAATACCCCCAAGATATTAACCAGGGGTCCTCAAACTTTTTAAACAGGGGGCCAGTTCACTGTCCCTCAGATCATTGGAGGGTCTGACTATAGTAAAAACAAAACTTATGAACGAATTCTTATGCACACTGTATATATCTTATTTTGCAATGAAGAAACAAAACATACAAATACAATATGTGGCCCGCGGTCCATAGTTTGAGGACCATTGTTTGAGTGTGTGATGCTATAGTAGAACTACTAAGGTGAAGTTATAACATAATGAGATATCAGTTTTGGGGGTGGGATGTTGAGCACCTAAGGATACTCAGTGGTTATTCTTGGTTTAGTGTTCAGGAATTACTACTGTGGTACTTGGGGTACCATATGAATTAATGGGGGGAATGAACCCAGGTTGGCCATGTACAAGGCAAACTTAAGTAGTTCTGGAGTGTTAAGAAGCACAGTAGTATGGCCAAAGAGATAGAATAATGGGTTGAAATGTGATACATGGCAAGATGCAGCCACGGGTTTGATCTCTAGTACCACATTATTCCCTTAAGCTCTTCCAGGTCCAGAACATAAGAAACACAGAGGCCAGAGCCATAACACAGCAGGTAGGGCTTTTGCCTTGCACATGGCCAACCCCAGATCAATCCCCAGCATCACAATGGTCCCTCTAAGCCTTCCAGAAATAATATCTTCTTGCAGAGCCAGAAGTGACCCCTGAGCACTGTCAGGTGTGCCCCCCCCAAAAAAAATAAATAAAAGAGGAAAGAAGAAAGGCATCTCTGATGAAGTAGAAGTTTGACCAAAATGATCCAAAAACATGACCTCTGGGACAGAGGAGCTGCCCACCTTTTTCCTTTCTCCTGGAACTCTCTTTAACCTGTCAACAAAACCCCAAGTATTCCCATAAACTCAAACTGCTACTCTTCAGTGTCAAGAATAGCACTTAGGACAAGATCAGTAAATTAGCTTGAAACTATTGTTGCTCAAAATGATTTGCAGTCACAGAGGTTCATGTAATCACAGTTTCAACTGGCAAATCCAAGACATCTTCATTTTGAACCGGGTGACTTGAACACAACATTTCATTCTGAATCTATGTTCTTGCTTCACTTTTTAGGGTGTGATAATTGCCACGGACTTACTTGGTTATGACCTTCCTCTGGGACCATGGGCCCCAGAGGTCAAGGAGTTAGTTTCTTCCCCAGGGAGCCAATGATTCCTGATACTATGATTCAGAACAAGGAGATTCTGGAAGCCAATTTTCTGCAGCACAGTGGAACTGTTCTCTGCACTGGAATACTGACAAGTGTGATTACACTTTCTACACATGTAGGGAGAAAGAAATCAATGCAGGGGAAACCTGGTCTTCCAGACCAGCTACTGAACACATTTTGGTAGATAGATTTTCATTGAAAATGTCGTTGGGAAAAAATGAGAAAAACATACATCCACATATGCCATTAAACAGATGTTCCTATTCCTCCTCTTCCTTCTCCAGTCCTCACAGGAAACACATGTCTCTGTTGTCCTAAGTCCAGTTACTAATTAGCACATTTCAGTAGCACATTTCATGGAGGATAGGGAGGATTTCAAAGGGATTCCTTCCTTTTAAGTTGTGACAGCTGGTGCTAATTACCAAGCAGGAAAAGAATGTGCAAACAGATCATTGAGAAGCCATCAGTGTGACAGAAGGCTGGAAGGATCTTTTGGTTCCATCGTTGAACTCCTCTCCAGTGGTTGGAAAGGACTGGCTATTAGCTACAGCTTCACCTTACCCCCAGGAAGCAGCTGTCTGGATTCATCACCCTGCAAAAAAGGTGGGAAAGACAATCCAAGAACATGTCCTCAAAGGTCTTTTCATAGTATGCATGTAAATTTTGCTGACTGCAGTCAGAACTCTTGTAGTAAATCATTTTTTACTCCAAGATGCTGTAAAAAAAAAAACAACAACAACAACAGAAATTGAACATGACCTTTTCATTCTCTCCCCCCACACACACAACTTAAAGGATTATCCATTCAGAAATTTATCTTTAAAACTAAGTGTTGTTCTAAAACGAGGGTGGTTCTACTTTATATAAAGTCTGGTAAGAAAAAAAATAAAGACTATTTTAGTCATGACTATAGTGAAAAGGACATTAGACCAGAAATGAAAAACTTTGTGCTACATACCAATTATAAATTGGGAAAAATTCAGTTTTTATCCAACCTGAGTTTCCCCTGTAAAATCAGAATAATGAGATCCATCATAAAAGACTATATGTGAATTTTTGTAAAGTAAATACAGCGTCTATTTAAATTTGAGTCTCAAAAAACAAAAATTTGAGTCTCAATATAAAGGTAAAAAAATTATGAGGCATCTTTGGAATATAAGTCCCAGCAAATGGCAGCCAAAGTAATAGTAATGCAGTACAAATATCATGAGAATTTGGAGAGGAGTTGATTGTTATAAGTTATAAGACTAATCAGGGAAAACAGAAAGGGTATTTGGGTAACTCAAGTAATTTTTAAAACTAGCTTCACAATGGGAACAGTTATGCAAAGACAATGAGGCAGAACAAATAAAGGTAAAAGTGAAAGTTCTGAAATCACACTGCCTCATTAAAAATTTGCCTTACTCCTTCCCACCTATCTGATCCTTCAAATAAGGCCAACAGGAACACCACCACGTCATGAATGGCTACAGTTGTGAGAAATAAATATGGCACATTAGCAGATGATAAAGTTTATCTCATAAAGGATCAACCTTGTTCTTACAAAGACAATGTTCGTATTGATATCATGACAAAACTGAGGAACAAGTTCGTTTTTTATTTTATTTTTATTTCAATGAGCACTATTTGTTAACATTTACCTAGTGATTACAGTGTGCAACTTTTATAAAATGATTCATTCCATCCTCATTGCAACGCAATGAGATTATGTTAGTGAGAATCAGAAGTGGAATATAAACAAACTAAGGCAGAAACCTCGCTATTAATCATCACACCAATTAGTGTGGGCCAGTGATCTAGGCTGAGCGGAAGTTTAAGAATGTATTAGTTTGCTGGAGTGGCAGTCCACACAATGGCATTTAAATGCAAAAGTGACAAATGAGAAATGATAGGCTAAGCTAAATGTCCCACATCTATATATAGATATAAATAGAAACATATTCATATATATTTATATCAGAAAAACAAACATATTTAGCAGTCTTGTCTTTATATGAAGTAGTCATGATTTGACTTTTTCAATGCCTTGTCATTTGGTCTTTTCTCTCCTTCATTATGTCTATTTTCAGGAAATGGAAAAGAGTTGAAGAAACAAGGGAAGAGTTTCCCATTTCAAATAATCTATTTTTAAAGATAAACAGAATCACGCAGAACACAGACAAGATAAATTTGATGAATCAAACACCATAAAAATTAACCCACACAACTTAACACCCACATTCACAGTCTATCAGAAAAGGTCTCAGTTTTATCATTTTAAATAAAGCCAGAGATTTTATTCAACTTTTTTTATATTTAAAACAATAATTTTTGGAATTACTGTCAGAGCATTTTATAAAATATTAACTGGTTTATTGTTTAAGTGTTGATAAAAATTGTCTGAGTAATATTACATGATGTTTTCATAAATGAGAAATGTATTTTATTTACAGGCTCCTTTGATTTTAAGGAGGCAAGGCTTACTTAATAGGTAAATTGTTAGTGGCTGGAATGAAGGTGTAGATTAAATATGAGTCAGTTAAGTGAGAACATACCTTGAACAATTTGCCCCTGTGCCTTTTTGGTAAATTAGTTGTGTTTGAAAATTGACTTGCCAAGAAATTGCGTTGAATAAACGCATTTGCTTTGAATAAATGGAACAAAGCTTGAACCCAGCTTGAGTCTTTGGCCTTTGTTTTCCACAGCCAACTCTGTGCACTCACCTTTCAAGGAACCCCAGAAGAGTCCTTAGTGTCAGGACTAATCAGTTCAATACAATCAAGCAGTTTTCTATCTATCTATAGAATTTAAGTATATTACCTATATATTTTTGCTAATACTGATGAATCTATAATTTTTGTGGTTACACAACTAATTATACCCTCTATACTAGAGCCATCTCAATAGCATAGACAAATTGAGAGCAATGAATAATTTACCACAGTCATAGAACCTCTATTGGTGTGACAGTTTCACAAGGAGAAATGCATTAACAATCTAAAAAGACAAGGAAAACATGAACTTTATTCTCAAGCAATCATTTGAGAAAAAATTGGAAAAGTGAAAGACTTTGGTGAACAAATCAATAGCAAGAGCTTTATTTCAGAGGAAGAGGAAGATCAATGTGAAAGAGAATATTATAGAGAAACATATTGTAGGAGATGGCAGGGTTTTGATCAGGTATTTGAAAATTGTAAAATATAGATTATTAGAGAGAAATTAAATTGAACAGGAAGGAAAATGTAAATTAAATCACAGATGTAGGATGAAGCAAGTTGTTGGCAAACGATGGGCATAACTAAAACCAGAATCTCTGAGAGAGTTATGAGGGGAAGAGAACAGGTTTTTTGAGGAATTTACAGGAGCTCAGAGTTTCCAAGGTGTGCTCCAGGTGGTCATTGCTTTAGTAGAGTTTCCAATATTTCTATATTCTGACTCAGGGCAGTTTCACTTTTAAGCGGCTTTTTGCTATCTGAGGTCCCTCAGCTAGCAATGTCAGTTAATACTCTTTTGGCCTTATTCTAATGTATGTATTCTGAACAGGAGCCTGAAATGTTAACCCTTGATATGACTACATGTAGGCCAACAGCAAAGCTAGATTTGACTGAGTAATTATTCTGTAAAACTAAATAGCCGGAGAGATAGCACAGCAGCATTTGCCTTGCAAGCAGCTGATCCAGGACCAAAGGTGGTTGGTTTGAATCCCGGTGTCCCATATGGTCCCCCGTGCCTGCCTGCCAGGAGCTATTTCTGAGCAGACAGCCAGGAGTAACCCCTGAACATCCCCGGGTGTGGCCCAACCCCCCCAAAAAAAGACTAAATAGAAAATATTTGAATCCATGCAAATGTTAAATCTGAGTAATCTTTAAAATGTCAACTGAAGTTATGTCTCAAATAATATTTATGCTACATCCCTTTTTTTCTGAATGCCTCAAGGACAGGCAACCAAGGTTTTTCAAGGTCCTAATGCTTGTGAGTATAAGCTATTCATTCTCCAAGCTTCCTTTGTTACAGATGCTACATTTCATAATCCCTCTCTGCAAGTACAGGCAACTTTGAAATTTTCCTGCAATGGTAGACAGCTTTTGAAAAACCCTCCCTCAGGTAGTTAGGGCCTTTACAAAGTTGTTGCCTTCTTAGGTCTCAAGGTCTGTTGACACAGGAGATGATATAATACATGATCACAGCTAATGAATGAATATCCTGTTAATAGGATGATTATGAGTATAGCTGGAGACTCAGTCCTCTACTCTGACCACTCTGGAGCTGGTTGAGTTAATTAACTGCTTTAACCTCCATTTTTCACTTCTATAAAATGAAGATTATCATAGAGTAATTCATTGAGTTTTTATGATGATACATAGGATTATATGGGTACTATAAACCCTAGAGCGGAGGAAGCTCTCAATCAATACATACTAGTTAGATAAACTAATTAATGAAAAATTAATTTTTCAGTTTTATATTTTTGGGTTTTGGGCCACACCTGGTGACATTCAGGAGTTAGTCTTGGCTTCATAAATTATTCCTGAAAGACTTAGGGGACCATATGGGATGCAGAGAATTAAATCCAGGTCAGCAGGAAGTAAGGCAAATGCTTTACCCATTGTGCTTTCACACAGGCCGGAAATATTCAAATATATTTTTGTTTTGTTTTGGTTTTGGGTCACACCCGGCGACGTTCAGGGGTTTCTCCTGACTCCGCACTCAGAAATGGGTCTTGGCATGCTCAGGGCACCATTTGGGATGCCGGGAGTCAAAATCGTCTGTCCTGGATCAGCTGCATGTAAGGCAAACTCTCTACCACAGTACTTTCTCCAGCCCAAAATATTTTTAAAGATATAATACATCATCAAGAATCACATAAAAATCATCCTTATTTGAGGAATGTAACCTTTATAAATACATTATATTGAGTCTTTATGTTTTTATAATATTAGTATTTTATTAATTTAAATTTGTGTGACACCAACTTTCACTCTAGCATTACAATCATTCAAACAGCAAATACTAGTTAAATGGCAGAGAATATGCTCCCTAATCTATTAAAAATTAAAAATTCAATTTTATTAACTGCTACTAATTAAAAGGGTAACTTCTAATTTATAAAATTTCTTTGATGCAGAGTTCTTTTTTTAAATTGAGTCGTTGACTTACAAAGTCACAAAGTTATTCATGATTAAATTTCAGTCATACAGTTTTTCAACACCCGTTCCTTCTCAGAGACCACTTCTCTCCACCAATATCTCTTATTTTCTGCCTCAGCCTGCATAGAAGGTAGGCTCTTTGGAACTCTTTTTAGCACCCCACCTTTGTCCAAAGCCATTACTTTCCTGCTCCTTTGTCATAGTTCTTCCTTCCCTGATCTAAGTCTCCCCAGTTGCAAATTTTCTACTGAGGATCAGTTCTTATGTCCTTCATTTCTATGATACTCATAAATTCTGTAGTAGTCAACAGGGGCATGTTTCAGAAATTTTGAGTCCTCCAGTTTCTAGATTGTGCTGGAAGATTATGCTATGCACATTTAGAAAAAATCTATAACATTTATTTTTTACACGCAGATGCTTCAACACAGAGATTTACTTTTTCATTTCCCTGGTAGCATTATCTTACAATCAAGCAGTGGATTTTGTTGTTGTTGTTGTTGTTGTTTTTGTGCCACATCCGGTGACACTCAGGGGTTACTCCTGGCTATGCGCTCAGAAATCACTCCTGGCTTGGGGTACCATGTGGGATGCCAGGGATCAAACCACGGTCCATCCTGGATCAGCCAAGTGAAAGGCAAACGCCTTACCTCTGTGCTGTCGCTCGGCCCAAGAGGTGAATATTTCTTTTGGAGCAGACTCATGGGGAAGAGGTTAGACAGCAAGCAATATGTAGATTCATTTTCTATAGTGTTGCCTCTTATGTGGGTTGTCATTACAAACTAGGTATTGTCTTACTTCCTGCAGTCTTAACTATAGCATCGTATTATTCTCATCTCTGTGATATGTTGATTATAAAGTGGTACTGTCTGAACAATGGGCCATGTGTTAATTCTAATAACTCCAACTGTTACTTTATTACTTAAAGAAGTAGAAACTATGCTCAAACCCAGCTAGATCCATAGATTCACTCTTTTCTTGAAAGAGATGTAAAGTGAGCCCTGAAAGATTATGGCTACACTGGGCCACGCAGTAGAAAACTGGTCATTTCGGAGGAAAGGGTGGGTCAAGTCCCTATTATACCAAAGCCACACTTGCTGCCATCACCCAGAATCACCATTTCCTTGAAGGTTCTGCCTAATCTGTGACCCTCCATGATTCTTTTTGGGAACACCAAAGTGACCATACTTCAGATACAGTTGTTTGGAGACTGCTATCACCAGGGCATTTTTGGAGTTAGTGCAGGCACCCACACCCCATATTTTCCTTCTTCCAGGAGACCAGGCAACTGAGTACATGCCCATAAAAGTCAGAGTAGTAGTAATAATTCTTTAGATTTCTGGACAACTTCATCTGTTTGATACTGTCACCCCCACCACCACCAATTGAACAGAAAGGACAGCTAACAACAAAAGCATAATAAACCTTCTGCTATTGTATTAACGACTTCATTGGAGATACAATAATGTTTCAAATGTGCTTGCTTGTGCTTGTACTATTTTTTCTTCTCTTTTTTTAAGTTTCTCTTCCATTTTTTTCTTTTTAGTTTTTTCAAAAACTTTGCTTTCACTTATCTGAAAACAAATGCATTCTGATCAACTATGCCAACTATGTGATGAATGAATTAATAAATAAGTAATAGCATCATGGGGGAGTAATACAGATTCAAGTCATTCAGTTCACACCACAAAGAGACCAGATGCTGCTAGAGATTTTTTTGACAAGTTCTACTTAATCTTCCCAGAGCTCAAGTGAATAATTCAAACAATATCTGCCCAGCTCAATAAAGCTGACAATTATTTAGAAACATATGGAATAAAAGGCAGTTCCTTTTCCTTCTCTTTGAATAGGTAGTAAGAAGGCAAAACTGAAGATCTAGCTACAAAAAGACCAAATGAAAATTTTTAAAAATTTCTGCTTTATCCGAGACAAAGCATGTGTTTGGAACCATAAGAGGAATCCTGGAAAATTCAGGGAATATAATTATTAGCAGGACAATATGTAAATCTAAATATAGTCCTTGATTTCATGAGATTTATATTTTAGATGGTTAATGACAAAAGAAGCATAAAATCAAATAAAAAGGAAAATAAACAAAAATATCAATAATAGAATGGCAAATAAAAACTTTTAAAATAATGAAAATCAGAAGAAAAATGAACTGATTGCAGAAGTAGATACCTGAGAGATAAGAATAAGAGAATCCAGCATTCTGTTTGGGCATCTAACTGAGGTGTTCATAATTTATACATTAAAAATATACACTATGGATGTAAATAGTCTGGAGTTCAGATAAGCCATCAAAACTCAATACAAATTCAGCTACACACAAAGGAAACAATGAAAAACAATGTTATAAGTAGAAAATTTAGACAAAGAAAAATGAGTTTTGAGTAAAAGATACAGACCTAGGACAATGTCTGTGAAATGACAATGACTAAGAACACCAACCTTTCAAAGTCAGCAGCATGGGTTAATAAAAGGAAATTAAGAAAATAAAAATAACCTGGAATCCAAATTTGATAAACTATCAAGTTTGACAGATATTGCTGAGAAGTCAATTAAGATGAGGAGGAAAGAAATCCATTGGATTTTATAAACTGATAGTAGTATTTACTAAAAGTAGTTCTAAGTAGAAGAAATTTGAAAGTAGATTACACCATATTGAAAGGCATAAAAATGAAAAATTAAAAAGTGGAAGCGGTTTGTGTGTATGTTCAGAAATTTTGTTATAAAGGATAACAGAAAAAATAATGTTGAAACCAACATAATATACAGATCTGTATTTTTTTTTGTTGTGTGTAAGGAACATATATTATTTTTTTTAATATAATTTTTATTTTGATCATAGTGTCTTACATATTGTTGACAATAACATTTTAGGTACATATTTACATAAAATCAGGGGGGATTCCCATCCTCAAATTGTCCTCCCTACCCCTCCGTTGTTGTCCTACCTCCCATTTCCTCTTCCCTCACCCCCAGGGCGGCTAGAATATGTGGTCCCCTCTGTATCCAACCCACTACTTAGTAGTCTTGCACCTGTTTGGTCTTGATGCCTCCCTTATCTCCCCCTCTAACTGTAGGCAGGACTAGCTAGTTCAAGTTGCGTGGTTTTGCCTGAGAAGGAGAAGATAAATAAACTGGGGTAAGAGTCTAATACTCCCAAAATGGGTGGAATCCTTCTAGAGGCTCTCATCATCGATTTGGGAGATGAAGGAGAGAAAGAAGGTGAAACACTCCACCAGTACCAAAAAAAGTGTCAATTATCCAGTGAGGACTCCAGCTATATCGATAAGCACCACAAAAAAACAGCCGAAAAACAAAGCAAAACAGACAAACAAACAAACAAAAAAACAGAACAAAAACAAACAAACAAACCAAAAACACGCCATGGTCTTGAAATAAGAAACATGGCATAGCACATAACGAGGGAAAAGAAAAGAATAGAAAAAAATAAGTATAATTGGGGACGACGATTTCAATAATCACACCCAAACAGAGAAATCGACCAAAATAGATAGGTAAATAAAAATAATAATAACAATAATAAATGAAGGTAAAAGATATATATGTATATATATATATATATATATATATACACACACATATATATACATATATATAAAATACTAAGTTTTTGTGCTTTTTGTATTTTTGTTTTTTCCCCTCCTGCCCTGGCACAGTAAATATTGGGGTCATTCGAAAAGGAATTCACATGGCCTAAGAAATATGGGGTTTCTCCGTCCTTGGAGTATACTGTCATGGGATCAGCTCCAGACTTTGCTCAGGATCATTTATTCTCCTGGTGGTGTTTTTTGGCGTGTGGAAGACTTCTGTTCTGTCCAGGGTGATACACTCAGAGCTCTGTGTTTAGAGGTCTCAGTATCTGCACAGATCCTGAGGTAGGACTTATGGTGAGGTCAGTCTTTGTGGTTCTAGAGGTTCTGTTACCTCAGTGTCGTTTTAGTCCATCTTCTGTGGTTGGTGACCTTGGTCTTTGCACTGGACCTAGGATGGCACCTAGGTTAGCATCTTTCTTTGTGCTTCCAGAAGGCCCATTCTGTTGCAGTTGTCTCTGTCAGACCTTTGGGACTGGGGGTCATGCTTATTGTGCAAGTCATAGTTCAAACCCTAAACTAGGGCTTTTTTATTGGTCCCAAGATGTATACTGTCTGGTCGTGGTTCTAGTAGCCAGTCATCTGTAAGTCACGATCTTGGCTTTTGGACCTACCAAAGGGTGCCGAGTCTTCTGGTTTTGTCTTGTCGTTATCTGGTAAGGTAGGCTAATCTGCTCTAAGGTCAAGTTGTTCACATTTTCCTCTTTGTCAGGATATCATGTTAGAGCTGGTCCTTGTTGTTGACCCCGCAGTATTAAGGCTGTTCCGGATGGAGTTTGTTTCCTGTAGCTGTTGTGAAGAGCTGTGCCGATTCTATGTCTGGGATACAGGGTTCAAGGCTGGATGAATGGCATCTAATCATCTGAGGTCTAAGTGATTCCACATGACATATTTTCAAGGTAGGAGATACCCCTGTATTGTAAACAACTATGAGTTCCCATCTCTAGTAGATAAGAGCTCTTTTTTTTATATGTAAGGTTTCCCCATTATTTAGTGTGTCTTTGCAGGGGGAGGTGGAGCCACATTGTATTGTCGGTGTGGTTGGGGGTGGACAGAGGGGATAACAGACACAGGTCACATACCCAAAAATGATTAAAAAATATATAATAATAATAATAATAAAATAAAATAAATAAAAATGTATGTGCTCACAAATGTATATATAGGACCAACATTTAAAAAAATAAATAAATAAATTTAAGAGGAAAAAAAAAAAAAAAAAGAACGAAAATGAGTTAGCAAAGTTTTTAAAGGACCAAAGTGGTGCAAAAGACTACCTTACATTTGGGGGAGAGCAGATAACGAAGTGGTGTATTACAGGTCTTATGCCTATGTTGGAAGTACAGTTTTTCCCATTGTCTTTTGGGTTTTTCTTGTGATGTGTGGGTTCCCAGGCATCTTCCTATCACACCCCCTGACCTTCTTCAGGTTGGTAAAAATTTGCGGCAGGGAGGTCTTGGAAGAGTTCTTGCATTGGGGATACTTTTGGACCTAGGTCCGGTTTCAAGAAACAGTCCATGTTAGGGGGAGTTGGTAGGGAGGGCCTCGCAGCATGAGTCCGCAGGGGAGTTGGCTGTCTTTTCTTGCCCGGGACGAGGTCTGGGTTTGACTGGGTGTCCCTTCTCTTGGGTGCTGGGTACTGGTTCGTTGGGGTAGGAGGTCGATCTTGTTGCCTAATAGATTAAGGACTGAGGGTGAAGTGTTTTAATATAGAGGGAGGTCTGGATGGGATTGAGGGGTGGAGGGATAGTTCCAGAGGGGGGAAAAGGTAAGGTGTATGGAAGGGGTAGGGAGGGAGAAAAGAGAAAAATACATTAGAAAGAAAGGGAGAAGAGAAAGGATAGAAAGTAAAGAAAAGAATAGAAAAGAAAAAAATAACCAAGAAAGTGGTGAGAAGAGAGGAGAAAATAGCAAGGGAATGCTGGTTTGCTTGAATGTGTTCAGTGAATAGAGCATGTAGTTTGGGTCTGTACGTCGCTGTTACTGCTTCGGTGGTCTGACTGGTCACGTGCTTGAAACCCTAAAAGAAGGTAAACCTAGGGATAAAGTGTATGTTAAAGAGTTTTCTCAGGGCCAACTCGTAGTGCAAACTGGGTATGGTATCTCGTGTGGTATCCCGAGTTGCCATCTTAGCTTGTCCGCCCTTTGTATCCAAGAACGCCTGTGGACAGAAAAGCTGAGAGGTTATTTTAAATATAGTAAGATAGAGGCATTAATACGTAATTTTATGGGATGTTTCCATTGGAGCCAGTGGTTTGCCTTGGTATTCTTTACCTGTGTTCCTGTATACAATCTCTACATGATTATTATGGGCCATTATTGTAGAAGGTTAATTACGTACCTGTTCTCTCTATGCTGCTGTTCTGGTGTTGCTGTTTTCTTTGTGGTATAATGTGTAGTCGCGAGTTTGTGTTGTTCCTTTTTCATGTGTTTTGGGCACTGTTCCGAGGTATATGTTGACTATTACAGTGGTTGGAGTTTCTACCCTGTTAGACCCTGTTATTTGATTGTTAAGTATTAGTTGTGATTGAGATGTATGTTCTATGTGCTTCAGAATAGTGCTACCATTCTGTGTTTATCTTTTGTCTTCTGACTTACTTCGTTTAACATAACATGATCTAAGTCCATCCACGTTGCTGCAAAATCTGTGATTGTATCATTTCTGACTTCCATGTAATATTCCATTGTGTATAGATACCACATCTTAATGATCCATTCATCTGTTGTTGGACATCGCGGTTGGTTCCAAGATTTGGCTATTATACTGAGTGCTGCGATAAATAGTGGGGTGCACACGTATTTTGGAATGAATGTTCTTCCAACTTGGGGGTATATACCTAGGAGTGCAATTGCTGGGTCAAAAGGGAGCTCAATTCTGAGTTCTTTGAGTACTCTCCAGACTGTTCTCCATAGATGTTGGACTAGGGGGCATTCCCACCAGCAGTGGATGAGAGTTCCCTTCATACCGCATCCACGCCAACAAAGATTGTTCTCAGTATTTTTGATGTGAGCCATCCTCACTGGTGTAAGGTGGTATCTCATTGTTGTCTTGATTTGGATCTCTCTGATGATGAGTGAAGGTGAGCATGTTTTCATGTGTTTGTTAGCCATCCTTCTGTCATCCTCAGAGAAGTGTCTATTCATTTCTTCTCCCCATTTTTTATGGCTTTGTTTGGTTTTGAGGGGCTCAGTTTTCTGAGTGCTTTGTAAGTTCTAGATATCAGCCCTTTATCTGATATGTCTAGTGAAAAGATTTTTTCCCATTCTGTTAACTGTCTTCTTGCATTAAGTAAGGTTTCTTTCGCCATGCAGAAGCTTTTTAGTTTGATGTAGTCCCATTTGTTTATGTTTGCTGCTAAGGTTCTTGCCATTGGTGCTCCATTCTCAAAGACCTTTTTGATATATAGGTCTTCGAGTGTTCTCCCTATTTTATTCTCAATAAACTTTATAGATTCGGGTCTGATTTCAAGGTCTTTGATCCATTTTGAGTTGACTTTTGTATAAGGAGTGAGGTATGGGTTGATTTTCACTTTCATACATGTGGTTTTCCAGTTGTGCCAACACCATTTGTTGAATAGGCTTTCTTTGTTCCATTTCAGATTCTTGCCTCTTTTATCAAATATTAGTTGGCTGTATATCTGGGGGTTTATGTCTGGGAATTCTGTCCTGACCCACTGGTCTGAAGTCCTGTCTCTGTTCCAGTACCATGCTGTTTTGATTACTATGGCTTTATAGTATAGTTTCAAGTTAGGTAAGGAGATTCCAACCAGCTTCTTGTTTTTCAGTATGTGTTTGGCTATCCTGGGTCTTTTGTGGTTCCAGATGAATTTTGTTAATGATTGTTCTAATTCTTTAAAGAATTGTGTCTGGATTTGGATAGGGATTGCATTAAATCTATATAGGAGTTTGGGTAGGATAGTCATTTTGATTATGTTAATTCTACCTATCCATGAGCATGGGGTGTTCTTCCATTTCTTTAGATCGTCTTCAATTTCTTTCTGGAGTGTTTTGAAGTTTTCCTGGTATAGGTCTTTCACTTCTCTTGTAAGGTTGATTCCTAGATACCTAATATTTTTTGATACTATCTTAAATGGAATTGTATTTTTAATCTCTCTCTCCTCAACTTCATTTTTTGTATATAGAAACGCTACTGTCTTTTGTGTATTGACTTTGTATCCAGCCACTTTGCTGTATTGGCTGATTGTTTCTAGGAGTTTTACTGTGGACTCTTTAGGGTTTTTAATGTATATCATCATATCGTCGGCAAATAGAGATAGCTTGTGTTCCTCTTTCCCTATTTGAATTCCTTTGATTCCCTTCTCTTGTCGGATTGCTATTGCTAGGACTTCTAAGGTTATATTGAATAAGAGTGGAGAGAGTGGACAGCCTTGTCTAGTTCCTGACCTTAGTGGGAATGCTTCTAGTTTCTCGCCATTAAGTATAATGTTGGCTGTTGGCTTTTCATATATAGCTGTAACTATCTTGAGGAAAGTTCCTTCTAACCCTATTTTTCTGAGTGTCTTTAACATGAAAGGATGTTGGATTTTGTCAAATGCCTTCTCTGCATCGATTGATATGATCATGTGGTTTTTGTCTTTCGTGTTGTTGATGTGATGTATCAAATTGATTGATTTGCGTATGTTGAACCAACCTTGCATTCCTGGTATGAATCCCACTTGGTCGTGATGTATGATCTTTTTGATGAAGTGCTGAATTCGGTTTGCTAAGATTTTGTTAAGTATCTTTGCATCTATGTTCATTAGTGAGATTGGTCTGTAGTTTTCTTTTTTGGTGGTGTCTTTGCCTTCTTTGGGAATGAGTGTGATATTAGCCTCATAAAAAGAGTTGGGGAGGATTCCTGTTTTTTCTATGGTTTGGAAAAGCCTATGGAAAAGTGGTAGTAAGTCCTCTTGAAATGTTTGATAGAATTCACTTGTAAATCCATCTGGGCCTGGGCTTTTGTTCTTAGGGAGTTTTTTAATTACGTCTTCAATTTCCTCTGAGGTGATTGGTCTGTTTAGGCTTTCTAGATCTTCCTTTTCCAGTCTTGGAAGAGGGTGTTTGTCTAAGAATCTGTCGATTTCTACTGGGTTCTCTAGCCTAGTTGAGTATAGTTGTTCATAGTATGATCTCATGATATGTTGTATTTCTTGGGGTTCTGTTGTAATCTCTCCCCTTTCATTTGTGATCCTGTTGATTTGGGTGTTTTCCCTCTTTTTTTTGGTGAGTTTTGCCAATGGTTTGTCTATCTGTTTATTTTTTCGAAAAACCAACTCCTGGTCTCATTGATTTTTTGTATTGTTTTCTTGGTTTCGATGTTGTTTATTTCTGCTCTGGTTTTTATTATTTCTTGCCTTCTGGTTGTGGTTGGATTTCTCTGTTGCTGTTGTTCCAATTCTTTGAGGTGATCTTTTAAACTGTTGGTTTTGTTATTTTCCTGTTTCTTGACATAGGCCTCTATTGCTATGAGTTTCCCCCTAATTACTGCTTTTGCTGTGTCCCATAAATTTTGACATGTTGTCTCTTCATTGTCATTTGTCTCAAGGAATCTTTTTATTTCTTCCTTGAGTTGTTCTTTGATCCAGCTGTTGTTGAGCAGGATGTTGTTTAATCTCCAGGTACTAGTTTTCCTCCATTGCTTCTTCTTGACATCAATTTTAACCTCTGTTGCATAGTGATCTGAAAGGGTACTTCTTATGATCCTTACCTTTGTGGTCTTATATAGGTTGGCTTTGTATCCTAATACATGGTCTATTCTGGAGAAGGTTCCATGTGGGTTTGAGAAGAATGTGTATTCTGCTTTCTGGGGATGGAGGGCTCTATATAAATCTATTAGCCCTAAATCTTCTAATTTTTCATTTAGAGCTCTTATTTCTTTGTTATTTTTCTGTTTGGTGGATCTGTCCAGTGGTGATAGTGGAGTATTGAGGTCCCCTACTATTATCACATTTCCCTTCATGTGTTTCTCCAGGTTTGCCAGTAGTTGCCTCACATATTTTGCTGACTCTACATTAGGTGCATAGATATTGATCAGGGTTAGTGTTTCTTGATCTAATGTTCCCCTGATCAGTAAGTAGTGTCCCTCTTTGTCTCTGATCACTTTCTTGAGGTTGAATACAATTTGGTCTGATATAAGAATGGCTGTCCCTGCTCTTTTTTGTTTTCCATTGGCCTGAATAATTACTTTCCATCCTTTTATTCTAAGCCTGTGCTTATCTTGTAGCTGTAGGTGTGTTTCTTGCAGACAGCAGAAGTCCGGTTTATTTTTCCTAACCCAGTTCTCTACTATGTGTCTTTTAAATGGAGAGTTTAGTCCGTTCACATTTAGGGAAATTATTGATAGAGAGGACTGTTGTGCAGTTGTATTGTGTGCAGTGGTTGTTGTTACAATCGGGGGTTTGGATTGTGTAATTCATCTCTGAGTAAGTCGCTTAGGATCGGCTTAGTTTGCACAAATAGTTCAAGTTCGTTCATGTTTGAGAATGTTTTTAGTCTGCCCTCCCATATGAATGATAGTTTTGCTGGGTATTGGACCCTGGGTTGGAAGTTTCTTTCATTCAGTCGTGTAAATATGTCATTCCACTGTCTTCTTGCTTGAATTATTTCAAATGGAAGATCCGGTTTGATTCTTATGTCCTTTCCTTTGTACTTGAGGTTTTTTTTCTGCCTTATTGCCTTTAGGAGTTCCTCTTTCTCTTTGTTTTTTGCCATTTGGATTATTATGTGTCTTGGTGTGGGTTTATTAGGGTCTATTTTATTAGGGACTCTCTTGACTTCCTGGATTTGTCCTGAAGTGTCTTTCCAGAGTGTGGGGAAGTTCTCTGTTATTATCTCCCTGACTACCTGTTCTTCCCCCTTCCCTATTTCCTCCCTTTCTGGTATACCCACAATTCTTAGATTGTTTCTTTTGTCTTTGTTCATTAGATATTGGATTTTTCCTTCCAGTGCTTTGCCTTTTATTTCTTTGTTGGTTTCTTGATCATTTTTTGATTGTAGTTTTCCTTCGAGTTCTTCGATGTGCTTCTCCAACTCTGTGTTTCTGCTCATAAGACTTGCTACTTTGTCTTTTAAGTCCTTCACTTCTTTTTGTATGGAATCTCTCATGTTCTTTGACATTTCTTCTTTAATTTGAATGATTCGTTCGTCCATGGATTTCTTATACTCGGTTGCTAGGGTTTCTTTCAATTCTTTTATTAATTCTTGCATTTCCTTCCTCATGACAGCTTTTAGGTCTTCTTCCCGTGGATCTGTTCGTTTTGGTGGACTTGGAAATTTGATAGGGTTTGTCATGGTGTCTCCAGTTATTAGCGATTTCCTTGCTTTACGCATTGTTCTTTGTATTTAATGGTGTATTTTGGAGTGCTGTGGCTTCTAATTTTGGCCTGCTTTGACCCCTTCCTGAAGGTGTTTCTAGAGGGGCCTGTTGGGTGAGTTTGTTGAGCCTAGCCCTTTCTCCTCCCCTTTGCTTCCTAGAGTTCAGCCTTCCTGCTGTGGGTCTTTTCCCTTTTCTGCTCCTTATTTCTGTCAGCGGTGCAGTTCCACTCCTGGCCACAATGGTTACTGGCGCTGTTGAGCCTAGCTCTCAATCCCCCCTCCTTTCTCTGGGAGTCAATGGATTTCCGCCCCCTCCAAACCTCTCTTGAAGGAGTTCCCTCAGTCTACCCTTTCAGGCTCTGCCCTCACCCTTGGGGAGTCCCTGATCCGCTCCAGGGCCCAAGGGGGTGGATTGCTCTAGGTCACCTGAGAGTCCAGATAGCTGGCCCTATCTCCCCCGACTATTCCGGTTGCACAATTTGCCTTCCCAGGCGCCCACCCGGGGGAAGGGACTCACTGGGGGGGGGGGAGTCGGTCCTGACGACAAGGAAACAAAGTCTCACCCAAGCCGCACAGGAAACAAAGTCTCCCCCAGGCCGCACAAGGGAGCAAAATCTCACCCAAGCCGCACAGAAAACCCTGTCTCCCCCAAGCCGCACAAGGGAGCAAAACTCTCACCCAAGCCCCACAGGGAACCAAGTCTCCTCCGAGCCGCACAAGGGAGCAAAACTCTCACCCAAGCCGCACAGAAAACCCTGTCTCCCCCGAGCCGCACAAGGGAGCAAAACTCTCACCCAAGCCGCACAGAAAACCCTGTCTCCCCCGAGCCGCACAAGGGAGCAAAACTCTCACCCAAGCCGCACAGGGAACCAAGTTTCCCCCAAGCCGCACAAGGGAGCAAAACTCTCACCCAAGCCGCACAGAAAACCCTGTCTCCCCCGAGCCGCACAAGGGAGCAAAACTCTCACCCAAGCCGCACAGGGAACCAAGTTTCCTCCAAGCCGCACAAGGGAGGGCCAGATCTGTATTTTTTTTAAAAGAACAATGGTAGGGGCCGGAGCAGTGGCACAAGTGGTAGGGTATTTGCCTTGCACACATTGAACTAGGACAGACTGTCGTTCGATCCTCCGGTGTCCCATAAGGTCCCCCAAGCTAGGAGTGATTTCTGAGTGCATAGCCAGGAGTGTCACCAAGTGTGACCAAAAAAAAAAAACAAAAAGAAAAAGAAAAGAAAAAAAAAAGAACATGGGGCCAGTGAGGTGGTGCTCGAGGTAAGGTGTCTGCTTTGCAAGCACTAGCCAAGGAAGGACCGCAGTTCGATTCCCTGGTATCCCATATGGTCCCCCCAAACCAGGGTCAATTTCTGAGCACTAAGCCAGGAGTAACCCCTGAGCATCAAACAGGTGTGGACCAAAAAAATAAATAGAACAATGCTATAAATACCAAATAATTTATTTGATAATGGTTATAATCAAAGAAATAGCAATAGTTTACTGTGGATGCAAAGCATGAATATCTCAAAGAACAAAATATTGATAAGCCAAATGATAATAGTACCCAGTATAAAAATGGGGGTACAGTTCTTTTTTTTAAGAAGGTAGAAAAGTTTATTAGAAAGTAGAGATAGGACAAGGAACTCCTGTGGAGAGGAAATTTATACAAGACTAAGCTCGATATAGCTCTTGCTAAATGAGGAGACAAACTTTCTTTTTTGTGGAGGAGGGATAATTTGAAGACAGACACACCATGTTGGCAGCTTTTGTGGTGAGCAGCTGAGTAATGGCTTCTACTGCTACTTTTTCAATGAAGTCTGAGGCTGGGTCATCAGTGGGAGGAGGATGTGTAGGAGGTCCAAAGGAAAAGGAGATGATCTGGTACAGTCATCTCATATAAAGAAAAGGAAACTTCATGGGATTCCTAAGCGGTCCTGAGTGTCCTCTTGACATTTCTTCACACTGAAGCAGTCACTTTGGCTTTGTACTTTTCTCCAAGAAAGTTGTTTCTGAAGTATGAGCAAGGGAGAAACTGGGAAGAGTCCTACAGACTTAGAATAGCCTTATGATTCACCCTGAACCTATCATCTTTTGTTTCCTGCTCTCTAGCTACTTGGCACTGAAGATAGTGTTAGAAACCCATCTGTTAAATATAGAAAGTGAGGAACATTGGTCTCAAGATATTATATGCCTGGACAGTTATACACAGGAGTAATAAAAGGAGGTCTAAATCCTTAGGCTCTACCTTGCCCAAATAACCCAACAAGAAACCCTCCTCTGCCCACACTTCTATAGAGGATGAAAAGGATTACCATGGAAATAGCCTCATTAAAAAAAGTCAAAAGTTATTTAAGCAGCTCAAGTGCAGCCTCACATATTCTATGTGAAATTAATCTATATGAAAAGATATGTAAATAGATAAAATGAATAAATAAATAGATAAGATGAATAAAAAGATAAAATGAAACAAAACGCAGTTGTGCTTTGAGTCTGCACCATATCTAAATGCCAACTAAATGGGATCTGGATTAATGACTTGCTATCTAAATTTGTACAAAGGATAGGGAAAAACAAAACAAAACATAGGCTAATAAAAGAAAACCATAAGGCTAAAAATAAAATCCAACAGAAATAACTAAAATAAAAGGCACTGTAAAAGGAAGGAGTGAATTTTCATGATAGAAAGAAAATTTGTAGCAACTGAGGTGCTCATTGTGGAATCAGATGAATTTTCTGCACTGTCCTTTGGGGGTTTACTTTCATTACCTTTGGTTACATCTTTTGGTGAGGCTCATATGTCTGCCCCTGGTCCTCACCACCTGTCATACCTATTGCTCCTTCATGAACCTACTTCATCATGCATCAGATTTTTATGGAGCAAATTTCCCAGAAAAATCACCCCACCTACTCTTGTTTATATCCTTATTTTTATGGGGAGTATTTTCAACAAACATTTCTCATTATTATAATTAAAGGGTGAGCAATAGCTTAATAGCTATCTCTTTCCACTCTTACTAGAGTCCTACTTCTAGGCATTCAGAGACAATGGTGAAGGAAAAGAAAATAAGAGAAGAACCAAGTAGAAGGTACATGATTCAATCTATAAGTATTTCCTCTCTTTTAATTCATGGGTTATTATATCTGTACCCTGCATTTAATACTAAACATATGCTATCTTGATAAGTATCAAATTTTCTAACACAAAAAAACCTAGAACTTAACAAAGGTTTGAATGAACAAGAATCATACTACTTACATGTAAGAATATAGTATATTTTCAAAATTGCATAAAGTATGCCCCCAACAGACTGATAATTTATCATGAATCTTTAAGTATTTTTTCTGAAATGTTCTTGAATTTTCTCTGAATACTATGATCCTAAAATTCCTATTTGTAATATAAAGATAGTATATTCCTGTTTTCTTCGCATCTACTGCAATCCATCTCTGCTTCACATTTAAATTCTAGCAGTCCTGCACAGTTTATCTTTTGTTAGAGGCACTTATTTACTTTTTGTAAGATTGTCATCTCCAAATGCAACTCATGAAATAATACTTCCTACACCATACCCATTATATGAGGCCCATTTCTGCTCTGTCTGAGTGTCTATACAAATTCCACTTCAGTCCAGAACTGTCCTATGATTTTACAGGACTTAAAAATCTAGTGCCTTGGGCCATAGAGTACAGAGGGTAAGTTGTTTGCATAGCACAAAGCTGACCTAGGTTCGATCTCTGGCACCCCAGCTGTCTCCTAAGGTTGTCAGGATTGATCTCTGAGAATTAAAGCAAGAGTAAGCAATAAATATCTATAGAACAGACCATTTGTTATTTCACTGACTTCATTCAGCCTTCCTGAATATTCTTTGCAATTCAACATACAAGGTATTGCACATTATAATATGAGATGACCACAGTATGATGAATATAATACCTATCAAAATGTATTCATTTTACATTAAGCTATAAACTATCCATTCTAAAATTTAACTTGATTACTCCATCTAAGTCAAATATTACACAAAAGTATTTGGGATTGGAAATGCATTTAAGAATGTCATGCCAATTTTATCATCCACAATCTGTGGTTTCAGTCTCTCTAATATTAAAAAAAACACTGGTGTAATATGGAAATTTTCAATGTTTCTACTTTTTCCTGACCCTATTCTACTTATTCTGCCATTTTCTTCCTTTGTTCCATTTCCCCTGAGATGCATTTCCAGCTACCTGCAGTGCACTGGTTCACTCAGACTTACTCTGAGAGCAAGTTTGCGTAGCCCATTTTCTGACTCTTTCTCTACCATGAGCCTTTCAGCAGCAGCCATGAAGTTCAGGCATGTGTACTTGAGTTCCAGGACACTTTATCATACAAGAATTGCAATAATAAAGCAAAGCAGAGATATCCTTGATCTTGAAATAACCCCCTGGGTCAACTTTAGGATAGACTGCAAAAGGAGTGAGGAAAAGGGCAAGGAAACAAAAAACCCAATCCCATTTTCCATTACATCATTAAAATTAGCCTGAAGAAGAGTAAATTAAATTCCAGTTGACAGAGCTGAAAGAGAAGAATGAGGAAATATAACAAAAGGTTCTGTGTAGATGGAGGATTTGGTAAGTGGGCAGTTTGACTCCCATAGGATTGGCTAATGCAGGATGGGAGATCCATTCTCAGGAAGCCTGTGACTCAGAGATTCAGCCACAATGATGTGTGGGCAAAGCAAAGAATTACAGTGAAGAAAATGACTCCCCAAAATAGAGTGATGATAGCAGCACTTACTGGCACCTGGAGTCAGAAAAATTCATTCATTCACCTTTTCAAGTGTTATTTGTATGGCATCTACTCTCCATAAAGTATAGTTCCTAAAATAAGCATCATTAAAGAGATTCCCATAACATCATATTTAGTGTTCTCCTAAATGAACTCCTTGTCTCTCTCTTCTCTATGTTCCAGTCCATCCTACACAAAAAGTCCTTGAAATTCTTTCTCCTAGACATGGATGGATACACACACATACACACAGGTCAGGTTCTGGAATTAGATTTCCTGGACCCAAATCATAGATTCACAACTTATTAGTCTTGTTATAATAGATCCATTTACTGAACTCTCTGACCTTTGTGAATAAGTCATGTTGGAAAAAATGGCAGATAAAATGACCTTCAAATATTCATAGTGTTAGCAATAACAGTTTGGTTCTGGTAGATTTTTCAGTCTGTCATTGGTCTATGACCATACTTTGTGATATCTTCATTCTGTAATCAGAACTAAAAATGTACCTCATCTGAGTTATGCCAGTTCACAGCACAGGGAAATTACAAAGTTTAATGAAGGTTTCTGCTTATAATTTTCACATGTCACTCATGTTTTACTTGTGAAGAAAGACATTCCTGGATGGAGAAGCAGAAAATATGTTGACCTTCTACTCAGCAATACCTCACTTTTTTGTTTTCAAAACAATCTCCTTGCATGTTATTTCTTCATGTCATACTCCCTCCTTTTTCAATTCAAAATAACCAGCTCTCAATAAACAAAAATTTTCATTTTCAACCTGATATGCAATAATTAAGTTTGATGTTTTATATAGAGATTAATTGATTCAGATAGAATAATGAATAGTCTTTGTAGGAAAAAAATCTGCTTGGAAGAAACACATTGTACCTTTATTGTTACCTTGACTTTAAGATTGTGCAACACAGGTATGATATGGATGGAAAAACTATGTAAAAACTTTGATAGTTTCCAGGAGAAGGTCCACATATCATTTTAAATAATAACTTTTCCAAATAATTTTTGCAGAATGTCATCTACTATATAAAAGGAGTTCATCTAAAACATCATGACTTGTTTTATTAACATTTGTGAATAAAAATAGTAATGTTGTCTATAATAGCATCCTGTATATTAATCTATACATGAGTCTTGTTATCTCAATCCAAAAGCTTACTACAATAAGTGCTTATTTCTTGTTCTCATTACATCTAGTGCAGGTTACTTAGGAAGGGTAGGACAAGAGATCTAATAACAATACAATATACACAATCTAGTTCACATGGTAAGATATAGGGCTGGAAGTACTGCTCCCCAAGCCTATTCAGGAACTGTGGCTCCTTCTGCTTTGACACTCTGCCTTCCTGGGAGTCCTTTGGTGGAAGTCATTAGAATCCTTTCTTTCCATTTAGGCAGGGAAATAGATTAGAGGCTACAAATTTGAGGGTTTAATGGTCCAGTTCCGGAAAAGGTCTCTATCATTACCACCACATTGACTGAGCACAACTCAGATTATATGTTTATCTAACTGCAAAGAAATATAGAAAATACTATCCAGCTTTGTGCCAAAAGGAAGAAAATTTGGAAAAGAATGAGTCCACTGTATCACAATGGACCTAGTTCCAGTATCATGTGAGGTGATTTGATACAGGACACAAGATTGAAGGCTAAAAAGATTCGAGTTTGTGAGTTTACACAATCACAAATTACAACATATTCTGTACACTTGGCCTCCTGTGTCATGTGTCTTTGGAAATGACAAAGGTCCGTTGCTTTTATTAAACATTTCTGATAAATTGCTGAATCACAATGTGAAGTTAAGGAATCTGATCATTGGAAAAGCTATTAATGAACTGGCAAGTAGAGAGAATGGCCCTCAAAACACTGACTTACGTCAGTTAGTGCAAACACATAAACTCCTCCTACAGATGTTGACATACTTGGGAGAAGAAAAAAAGAGAAAGGATATGTACACAAGGAACTGAACCAAGTCAAATGTTTTGGGACATGCTTGACTACCTGTCCTGATAAGAAATAAGATGAATACATAAGATTTGCCTGACCTCATAGTCAATAATTGTTAGAAAATTGTCAGGCCTGAAATGGATGACATCATGCAGGGCAAATGAAGAGCATTTCCTTCTACCTTGATTGGCACCCAGGTTTTGTTTATACCTCAACTGCCTGGTCCTTGTTGCAAGTAACCAGATATTGTAGGTTTGAAACAGGCTTTCCATTTGCATCACTGGGCAATGAGTGCAGCCAACAGGAAGCCCAGAGATTCAGATAACTTGGTCTAATTGAAATCAATACCATCACAAGCAGAACTGCCTTGGAATGGGAGTGCTGCTCTCTGAAGAAATATTTTCATGCTCCATACCAATGACAACAGGATCCAGAATGAATTATTAGCGTCAAGGATACTCATAGCTCTTTGCAGGATGAAAAAAGTTTGAGGGTATAGTAACCATGTTTTAATTAGAAAAGGAAAATAAATGTTACTCCTTAATCTCTTTAGATTGCAGTTAAGGTTTCACATTCAATTTCAGTTGTGTTTCCATTAAAGGGAAAGAAACAATTAATCACCCAGTGTCTTTCCTGTCCATTTTTCTCTTTCCTCTTCTTTCTTCTTTTACCTAAAATTATGTCTAATGAGAAAGAGTATGATAATTAATTTTTGTGCAACTTTAAAGTGTAAAATACTTTGTAATTTTAAAGTGCAGAATCATTGTCTTATCCAGAGGGCAGCAAACTTTGTCTATAAAAGGCTAGATGAGAGATACTTCAGGCTTTAAAAGCCTAAACTGAAGAGTCGATTTCCTCAACTGACCACTTAGTCCAGGGGACTGAAATCCCCCCACACCAGACTGGTCTTCAGGGCCAGGCCTGGTAAATTGGGCCCTGGGGGAGGGTGGGGGAGAGAAACTCCTCCCTTATGCATACACAAACTACAGAGGCAGGGGCTGGGCACAGAAGACTCAACATGCCAGGACTTCTGATTCTCTTCGACTGGTATGTTGGGGGTTATGGGCAGGACAGCTAGCCATACGACCCCTGGGCTGACCACTTAGTCCAGGGAACTGAGATCCCCACATGCCAGACTGGTCTTAAGGGCCAGGCCTGGTAAATCAGGCCCTGGGGGGGAGAGTTGGGGAGAGAAACTCCTCTCGTATGCATACTGAACCCCTTTCAGGGGTTCTTTTCTTACTAGCATTCATTTTCAAAAAGATAAGACATACATACTTTTTAACATCACCCAAAAATGTTCTCAATTCTTGACTGTTTCTAAGAAAAAAAATGGAATGCCCTAGATTTGGAGGATAACATTCAAATAGGTCTCTAAAATCAGTGTTTCTGTAGACGTGACTTCCTATATAGTGGTCCACTCTGACTGCCAAGCCTAATCCATAAACAATTCGTTTATACAATGTATAGAGCGCCTCTGAAATATTGCCCCTCCCACACAACAGAGTCCCTTCTACTCCCTCATCTCCTAATCTGGATTCGTTATCTTCCCTTAATTAACCCTCTTTACCCTCAGCTCATTATTACTCCTTAACTCTCTCACCCCCAACCATCAGTACCCCACACTTACTCTTTTTAACTTCAGTACTGCACAGTCCTAATCACAGACCAAAGTCATGCATTGGATTTAACAACCCCCAATTATTTCAAAAGATATAAAATGGACACATATGTCTTCTGAATATTTTATATGCATTTTCTTTGACAGCTATAACTCTTACTAAATATTCTTTTACAGTGACAATTCTACCCACTTTTCACCTTTTCTTCTCTTTGTGAGCTGTTCACTAAGGAATTTTGGTGAAAGAGTCCCCCAGTTTAATGCTTATGATTGAACTATGTCATGGGGATTGTTGAACTTGTTCTTATGGCCCCCATATGTGCCTATAACGCCACATGGCATTGTTCCTTGTTTGCATAGGCACATTAAAATGGGAAAATAATATACATACAAATAAGTTCTTATCTAATAGAGATTGGAACACACAAATCTTGTAGTGCAATGAGACCTTACACCCTGAACATTGATATAATGACCTGGCACAGGCCTCAGAAGAATGGGCATCCTCCATTCACTCCTGAACCAGGGAAGCTATCTACGAATCATCCAAAGTTTTTTATAACAACACATGGAAGCAATCCTCTACCAGGGAAGACCCAACCATTGCTCTGACATCGACCTGCTCAAAAGAGACTTCCCTTACCACTAAGAAGACTTGACAACAACAACGACATTCTTACAGGACAGGGCTCTCTGCATTGCCCTTTAATTGTGAGGCGAAACAAGAGGATGCTCAACACCATTCTGACTGCAATATAAGATATGCAGATTCCAGGATCTTTAATACAGAAACATGAGACCAACGACATAGACTGTGTGAAAAATAAAACTGTATTGGCACTACAGACAATGACTTGAATTGGACAAACTAGTTTGCCTGGAGCCTAGAGTTGGTCTTATACCAGGAAACTTCAAGGGTAGGGTTTCCTTGTATTTAGGCCAAGGCTTTTCCTTTCCATGTCCCTCATATTTTGATGGGCCTATGCAAACAATAATTGCCACTCTAACACCGTTTTTACTGTACTCCTTTGACTCTAATCCTTAAGAAAAACAACCCAAATCATCTTTTGAGGTTAACTTAAACTAATATGCATGTGCATGGAAATGTAAAAAGGTCCTTTGCCTTCAATGTTGAAGGAGTTACATAAGCTTTATGGCTTTACATTGCTTTGTGTGCTGGTAAGAAATATTAAGTATTACAATCTGGGGACTTGAGGGACAAAGTAATTGTACATGGGTTCTGTTTTACTTTTCTTAATGTTCTTTGGCTGAAAGTTCAAAGTTAAGATATTAGCAAGGGGACTTTTGAGAATTCTGTTTATGGGTGATTGTCCTTCCACTGTAACTTTACCTTGTCCTCTTTCTTTGCATCTTTGTTCTCATAATTAAAAATAAAAATATAAAAAAAGGCTACATGAGAGATACTTCAGGCTTTGAAAGCCTAAAGAGTCGATTTCCTCAACTCAAGTTGTTTTGATTGCAGATACATAGTTCTAAAAGCATACAAAGATAATTCATGGATAGACTTATACAGAGATAAGAGTTTATTTATCACAAACCAGAAGGCTATCTGGCTCGCAGATCATAATTAATGAATCCTGTTTTATATTTTATCTTCCCTTAAGAGTATATGGGGCTGGGCCCGGAGAGATAGTTCAGCGGCGTTTGCCTTGCAAGCAGCCGATCCAGGACCAAAGGTGGTTGGTTCGAATCCCGGTGTCCCATACGGTCCCCCATGCCTGCCAGGAGCTATTTCTGAGCAGACAGCCAGGAGTAACCCCTGAGCACTGCGGGGTGTGCCCCCCCCCCAAAAAAAAACCCAAAAAGAGTAGTGGAGCTAGAGTAGTGGCGCAGTGGTAGGTGTTTGCCTTGCATGCAGCTGACCTAGGATGGACCATGATTCGATCTTCCAGTGTCCCATATGGTTCCCCAAGCCAGGAGTTATTCTGAGGGCATAGCCAGGAGTAACCCCTAAGTGTCACTGGGTGTAGCCCAAACCCCCCCCCAAAAAAAAGAGTGTATTACTATTCTTATTTCACACATGATATTGACACTCCTCAAAGTTTTTCTTCTGGTTTTCAGTGACATATCTAACCCCAAAGTAATCTATATGTTTCCTACTTTGCTATTTTTATGCCAAGTTGTAGAAGACATTCTGGAAGACTGAGTAGTAGCAGAAACTGCATCCTTGAATCTAGTTATAAGTGTTGCTTTTAGTTTGAAGAGTTGTATATTTCTTCTCTCTGGTGAATCTGTGATAATATGACAAAGTCATCAGTATAAAAGTATGTGAAGTTAGAAACCTTCTAAAATAAATACTGTAAAAATAAAATAAAATAAAATAAATACTATAAGAGCATGAAAACACAGAAAATAGAGTTACATCTCATGACCTCTGGTACACCATTAAATAAGTGAATCAGTCTTGAAAGACACTGTAAAAATAATAGATTTTACAAATAAATGTTTATGTATTTAAGTCTACTACAAACATAGATAATAAGGATTTGCAAATACACAATACACATAAAGTTATCAAATAATTGTGCCTTTATGGAATATTGATATAATCATCATAGTCTATAGTTTCTTCTCTCTATACTTCAATATTAAAATAAAAGAGAACTATACACAAATAATCAGGTCTGTCCTGAATTCTAACTTAAAGTCTAAAGAGAAGTAAAAAAACCCTAGTATTATTTAAATGAGAGACATTTACTCTTTTCTATAGATAAATGTACATAGAAAAGGGGAATCAAAGCTAGTGCTAGGAACATGAATATGAATAAATAGATGGAGAAGTTGGATGAAAGGCAGCTGGACAAAAGAAACATGTTGAGCAAAGGCAGAGAGATGCAGAAAGATGCAATTTATTTAATTGAAGCTGCTGAATTTGACTAGAGCATTTAGTATGAGAGGAAGTATAGTGAAATATAGAGACCAGAAAAGTAGACGTGAAGAAAGCAAGACTTGAACCATAATAGAACATTTTCAAATAAATCTAATTATAAAATAGTATTGACAAAAAATATAATTTTATAAATGTTCTTCAAAGGTCAGAATTATGTTCTCAACTCAAAGAATCAACATGCAAAAACAATGCAGAATAAAATAAAGAACATGTGCTTGTTGTGTGAAATGAACTTACTAAATGCTATAAGAAGATGTGAAGGAATACTATTTTTAACATTCAAAAAACAAGTACTTTTTTTTCCCATTGTTTTGGTTAGTATATGCTACTTAAATTAAAGGCAACTGAAATGACTAATAGAGTTCTATTTTAACAAATACAAAACAGAAAGCATTTTTCAGGTCAAGATCTTTGCCTGGATTTAGTACAGATTGATAAAAGAACAATTTAAGCTTGGGTTTTTATTTTGAAATCCAAGTCCTTTTAATTTAGCCATATGTGAGGAGGTCATTATTTTATTATTATTATTTTATTATGATGAGATATTTTTGACATAGGAAAAAAAATCTTAAGTTTTAGTGTAAGAGGGATAGTTGAGTTGGTAAAAGGTTTGCCTTGCACACAATCAACCAGGGTTCAATTTCCTCAAAACCTCATATCAACTACGTATGGTCTGCCAAGTCAGACAATCCTAAAGTTATTGTTGAGCATAGAGCCAGGTATAAACTCTGAGCACCTCTGTATGTGGCTTAAAACAAACAAAATATATTCTAATCTTTAGTTAAAATACTGATAGTAAGCCTAATTATTTTTCTACACTACCATCATCACCTACTTCTACTTGAGCTGCTGTATTCTACAGTTATCTTTCTCAAATTGTATTCAAGTGCTTTGTAATCCCAGGTTACTGGGTCACTTTAAATGAAAATATTTCAAAATCTTTATATCAACAATATTGCAGAACATACAGAAAATTATGGCTTGCAGTCTAGAGGATTTACACAGAAATTCCTATGTCTGTCTGGGCTAGTCTTTGGGGTCTAGTTTGGGGAAACCACTCCCTTCATTTCTTAATCACAGGAGGTGAAACAGAATTTCCATGCCAAATAAGCAAAGCTTAATCCTTTGAGACATCCCTGCTTCATATCAGATGAGGAAAATCCAGGTGGTGACTTGTTATTTCTCTATGGTGCAGACAACAGGAATGAAACAGAGAATAAGACTCACTGAATGTATGAAATTTTGTTCCATTCTTCTTTTCTTCCTTCCTTCCATCCTTCTTTCCTCCCTTCCTCTCTCCCTTCCTTTCTTCCTCCCTTCTCTCTCTTCCTTCCTCTTTCCCTTCCCCCTCTCTTTCCTTCATTAGTAATTGTTGTATATATATATACATACAAATACTAAATATATACTTAAGCATATATAGTTAATTACATATATATATACATATATACTTAAAGACATTTTTCGTGTAATAGAAATTCACCCAGTGTACTATAAGCAATAGCTAGCTCTGAGGTTATTACAGTGGCTTGCTCTGAGCTCTCTGGCTTCCAAAAGTGGATGTGAAAATTAAATGGCATTTACATAGCATAGCAGTCTGGATAATTAGTAATTTGACACACACACACAGCCGTTCAAGGCAAGGTCAACAGGAACAGTAACATGGCATCATATGATAACCATTTAATGGGCTGTGTGAAATGAGTGGGTGGTCTAGACTGGCTGTAGCCAGGTACTTTTTCCTCATAATCCTGGGCTTGGGAGAGGGTCTAGGGTTCAACAAAACAAACAAAGAGTCCCACAAACAATTCTGATTGCCAAGAGTTGGCTTCAAAAGACCCAAAAAATAGAAACTGTAGTTTCTTCTGGATAAATAAAGTCATTCAGTGAGGCTAAAACATATGACACTTTAAATGCACTGACCTAACTAAATTACACCAGTTTATATAACTGTTCAACTGGAAGAGTTATTTTTATTTCTTTGTCACAACACTGTGAAAGGAACTGGGCAGAGTCATACTAATCCTTGGGAAAATGAGATGTTTGGATAAAGGGCAAGAAGGTTTTGTGGTGACGTTTTACTAGCAGGGCAAACTGAAAATGGCCTTTCATTCATGAGAAACACTTCCGAATAACCTCACACCATGAGCTGAGGAGCTCTTGGGCATGAAACTCTGGCTGAGTTCAGTCACCTATATTTGTATAGTTTTCATTTCCCTTTCCTTCCGATTAGATTGAGGATCCATTTTCAGTGTTATTCATCCTATATTTATGATTTTTAGTTGTTCAGTGCAAATAAGTAAGCAGAAATAGAAAAAAATATTCTGTTATACTGAGAACGGAACATTGTTTTCGATTCTAATACTTTCAAGGAACTATTCTAGAAACCACACAACTCTGTGCTCGGGGTCCATCTCAAGAGATCCCAAACACAGACCCACATTTAGATAGCTTTCAAGATCTTCACTACAGGAATCAGTCAACTTTTCAGCCAATAGTTAGATAGTAAATACCTTTATGTGGAAGGAAGTTTTTGGCCACATCAGGCTGTGCTCTAGTGTCCCAATGATTTCTAGAATTGCTCTGGGGACCATGTGGTTACAGAAATGAAATTTAGGGCCTCACACATGCAAGGCAAGTGTTTGACCACTGAACCACATTCACAGATCCAGAAAGTACACAATTTTGGCTTTATTTGGGATGCACTCTTTTCTGTTACAAGTACATTCTGCCTTTGAACCATAAGCAGCCATAGCACAGTACAGACAGGAAAGAGAGTGATTGGCTGCCAATAAAACTGTATTTTAAAAGCATCAATTGCGCTGTAATTTGCCTACCCTTCCCAGAAACTATAGTCATCTGACCATCAAACTGAAGGGAGAAAAAAGAAATCACCAAAGTTTAATGCTTTATTTTATTTTTTTCAAAACTGACTTCATGATCAAATAATTCATAATTCATTTCTTATTTACTTTCATAAAAATTCTAAATTGCCTGTCACTCAGAAAATAGACTTACAAGCATACCAACATGATGTCATTGGAAAAAATTCCCAACCAATGCAATTTTAAGGAAAATTTGATGTCATCAATTAGAAATTCACCAGAAATAGAAATTCACCTTTCCTCTCAGAGCTTTAGCAGACAAAATCAGCATGGAGTGAGGACTCCTCAGTAAATTACTGAAGCAGATCATGAGCCAACAGAAAAAATGCCTCATGAGAGAGGATGGAAACTAAATTTAGAGTTGGCATCAATAAAGTCAGAAGAGTATGAATCTTTAAATAGGTGAGAAAACATGGAAGAAAAAGAGCACAAAGTATTTCCTCCAGAAGTACTTAATATGCCAAATACAATATTAAATATTTTAAGTGAGTTATACATTTAACCTTTTCTTTTTTTTTTTTTTTTTTTTTTTTTTTGGTTTTTGGGCCACACCCTGTGACGCTCAGGGGTTACTCCTGGCTATGCGCTCAGAAATTGCTCCTGGCTTCTTGGGGGACCATATGGGACACCGGGGGATCGAACCGCGGTCCGGTCCGTCCTAGGCTAGCGCAGGCAAGGCAGGCACCTTACCTCCAGCGCCACCGCCCGGCCCCACATTTAACCTTTTCAATGTTCTAAAATAATTAAGTTTTACTACATGTTATAGAAAATAACAGATAAAAAAATTGCCCTGAATTTATATTACTGCTAACTCCTTGAATTGGAATTTGAATGTGGCTCTCTCTGGCTCCAAAGTGTTATACATCACAGGTTCTTGAGCACAAAACCTCAACAGTTTGCTCAAGTAAAAATCCTCCTACTTCCTCCAACATTTTCACCTAAGACATGTGCATATTTTCTGACCATGGCTAAACCCAAGCAACATCACTATGAACATAAACAAAACCTAATCCTGTAATTTTTGTAGAGTTGAGAAAACAGACTTTAGGGAAGGAAGATAATTTAAGGTAATGAAACACATATCTTGCATACAGAAAGCCCTAAATTTAATCTCAAGATCTCCATGCCCACTGGCACATGGCTATGTTGACCACCAAGAAGCATGAGGCCAAAGCACTGAAGAGTTAGGAGTCAGACATGCATTACCAGGGTCCAGTATCACTGGAGGTTTTCCCTGGTCTCTTTCCCCTCTTAACTATATATACACTTATATACTTATTTAAATAAACTTTTAGAGAGGGGAAGTGGAAAAAAAAGATCAAAGGGAGAGAAGGGAAAAGAATGGAAGGGGGGTTATTCTCAGGTTTGAGATTTCTAACATACCAGAAATCTAAGAATAAACTTTATTATGAACCAATAGCTTCCTTTCCTCTTTTGCGCTGTAAATAAGGTCTTGCTTCCAAATAGTTCTTCGTAGCCATGCATTTAGCTATAGATCAGGCATTATAGTCTAACAGAAGAATTGGAGTCAACTTTATTGTGTTGTAAGTATAAACCTTGGATCACTTTTTAGAATCCCTTGTTAATATGAGGTGAATATATAATAGCTCATATCATGGAAACTGTCCTTCACACAAGATTAGGATAACTTCTGCTGGGTCATACAGTGGTAAATAACTGAGCTAGAACTAAAGTCATATTTTCTTACTCTAAATTCAGATTTGAGAAGATTACAAGGATATTTTTCTAGTAACAATATTCCTACTGATATTGTCTCAGTGACAAGACTCCTACAGAGGTAGGTATTGTCTTTTGGAGGGCACCTTTTAAGCGTGGGAAAGGAGTTTGAAGAAGCATAAGCAGTTTCCTCATTCCAGTCTATTCACTTTTTCCTCCTTTTTAAAATTCCACAGAAAGTAAAGTGAAAAAGCAGGGTGCAGATATGTTTGAAAGAGAAGCAGGACAACATTGTAATAATGTCCTTTCAAACATGTTCTTTAGGAAATTTACATTTATGTATGCCTTGGGCCAAAGTCTCAAATGCTACATTTCCCAGAATCTAGTACTCACAGAAATTTTATAAAACATGAAAAGAAGGTGAGTAAAATTTTTTTCTTTTTTTCAGGTTCCCTACCAGCAAACCAAAACAAGACCATCTTTTGATAGATTTTCCAATGCTACAAACTGAAGAGCATGTGACTTTAGCACATTTCAAAAATGCTTCCTTCTATGCTCATTCACCTAAGTCGAAGCACCATTTTACAAACTGCATTATTCTTCTCAACATTGCCCATTGCCATTTCTCTGACATTATTACACACATATTACCCTTTTAGGCTTCCCTTGCAACAAAGTAGAAAGATAAATCTTTGTCTATACAAAATCAAGATAGGAGCCTTAAACAACAATGACTGTAATTGTATTAGCAGAACAATGAGTCATGCTATCACTTATATCCTGAATAAATGTGAGATACATCTGTTGAAATGGAATCCGTGGGCTCCCTTTAATGGGCCAAATGTCTCCAAGGACAGAATAGTGGCAGGAAGTGATCCAGCTGCTCAGACTACAAATCTTTTGTCCTTGAAAGAAAAATCATGAAAAAAAAAGTGCGCATTTTACCTTTGAAAAGAGATGAACCGAGTTTAGTTCAATCACTGATCATTTAACAGCTTCCCTTTCTATTTATCACTAATGAGAGATGAGGAAAAAGATTATTATTCTTGATAAATTCCACTAAGGTATGATCTTAATTCGGGAAAGCAAAAGACCAAATGATCTACTGTTGTATTTATTCCTAATGAATACTAAAAGTAAACTCACAGAGAAACATTTTGGCAAATGAATGACCAAGAATATTGTTGCTGGGCCCGGAGAGATAGCACAGTGGTGCTTGCCCTTGCAAGCAGCCGATCCAGAACCTAAGGTGGTTGGTTCGAATCCCGGTGTCCCATATGGTCCCCCGTGCCTGCCAGGAGCTATTTCTGAGCAGACAGCCAGGAGTAGCCCCTGAGCACCGCCAGGTGTGACCCAAAACCAAAAAAAAAAAAAAAAAAAAAAGAATATTGTTGCTGATCAAGCTCTAGAGAAAGGGGGAAATGTTTCTTTGTGTCAAAACCAGTAAATTATCACCAAAAAATTATACAAAGTGAGGCATCTCATAATCTAAAAGTTCATAGATCATCTCTCAATAACCTTGAGTTATTTGTAAGTGCCCTTGAACCTTGACCAAGGCTTCTTTTATTATTTTAAGTTTTTTTTTTTATTTAAACACTAGGGTTAAAGTTGTTCATACTACAGTTTTTATTCACAGATAAAGTTGCTCATTATTGAGTTATAGTCATATAATTGCAACAACCTTCACCAGTGTGCATTTCCTGACATTAATGTCAACATTTTAACCCTCATCTTCCTAGCCAGGCTAATTTTTAAGAAGAAGGGGACTTTTTCTCTTAGGCAAAAATGGTCTAGAGAAAAAAATACTATGGTGAAGAAAGGAATTTAAGGAGAAAAAAAAACATGTCCCAGGGCTTTAAGGGCATTTGGCCTTTGCACAGAATTGTAATTCCAAGTTTTCTGGGGTTGACTACTCTTTGCTTTCTCTCTCTAGATTCTCCCAAGTCACTAAAGTAGAATGAGTGGAACACCATCTACAATTTCTGAGTCATATGGTTTGTGTAGCCCCCTGACATATAAATCTGGAAAGAAGGGCTTAAAAAGTACATCAACAACTCTGCAACAACACACAGACCACACACAACTCCTGGAAGAGTTTGGTTTAATCTCTTCTCTCATTCTGCCAAATGTAGTACAGGAATGAGAAATTCCGGTGTTACCAGGAAAAGAAAGAAATGGGACATCTCTGAATATAGCAAAATAGTTCTGGAAAAAAGTGGTTTCTCTAGATATAAGTACATAGAGAAGCATACTAAGATGTTAGAAACAGAAACAATAGACCCAACAGGCCAAGTAGGATGGAACTGTGGCAGACAGTAAGGGAATAGCAATGAGAGGGAACCAATACACCAGTATGGATTGGTAAATCCCAGCCACTGCACTTTCTGTTATGAGCAAAGATGGGATGAGAAATAGCCAATGCATCAGATATTTTGATCTTGAAATAGGAGATAGAAGCCCAGAATCCCTAGGGAGTTTTGTTAACGGGGAAGGTCATTGTCAGCAGCATCAGAATAAATGTTCACTGGGCATTTGTTTTGGCCTAGGTAAGTGTAAAAGACAGAATAAATTATCTCTTGGATCCCCTCATAATAACTTTGGTAGATATTATACTTACCTTGAGTAGTATGACAATTTTAGAGATGAAAAAAGTTTACTCCATAAAAAATGAAGCATCATGCCCAAGGTTATATGACACAGTGAAGACAGGTCTTAATTTATGTCTTACTTCAAAGCTGGACTCTTAAAGCAACTATGTAATACTCCTAGTAACCTGAGCCTTTACTCACTCCTAATGATTTTCAGGTATGTGAATATTTCTTGATCAATTCATTTGTTTGACAAAGACACAAGAAGATATGTCAATGTGTCAGTCTCAGTGATGGGTCTTTAGAAAACAATTAAAGAGAAAAATCATCAGGTATCTAACCCTTTTAGAGCTTTCCCTCAAGTGGAAGAGATAGACATTCATCAAATGGTACAAATAAAAGTCAAATTACAACTGTGATAAATGTCATGAGGGATTTTAAAAGCAAATAACAAGGATGTGTATTCAATATGAGGATTTCGTACAAAAGGGACTGGTGATTTAAAAGTGAAAAGTGACTAGAAATTATTATATTAATGGATAATGTTCAGAAGAGTATTTATCTATAAAGCAAAGAGGAAAGAGATCATGTTCTTTTGGAGGAAATAATGAAGAGGTGAAACTACTACTGAAACAGATAAAAACAGATAAAGGCTCTATTAAGGACCTCTTAATGATAGTAGCATGTTTAATGTTAATAGGATTCAGGAGTAAGCAAAAAATAATGCCTTATAGGTCAGACAAAAATTACATATATTTATTTATTTATTAAATACATTTATTTATTTAATATTTTCAATAAACCTCTGGGAAGAAGTTAGTCTCATTCTCATTTTATAGAGAAGCAAAACCAAGCACAATAGTTAAGTAACTGACCCAAATAATAACTGTTAAAGATCCATGGTCCTAGATCTCATACCTCTCTCTTATAGAGGATACAGATATTTGAGGAAGTATAATCCAGATGTTGAGATGGTTGTTATTAAAAATAGTGTCCAGGAGAATCAGCAAGTGTGCTCATTCAAATTCAGACCCTATATCCTATCTGAATCCTGGCTTCTGGGTCAATAGGCAAAACGGTTTTCTAATGAAATCCAGGTGATTCCATTTCAAGTGATCCAGGGACAAAATGTGAAGGAACAGTGCTTTATTTTGACAATGTGAAGTCAATGGAAATGGGTTGGTATGTTTGGTAGAATAGTTTGAAAAGTTTTCTCTCTCTAGATGGATACCGGTTTCTATTTATGCCATGAAGTATAATGTAATACACACGTATAGTATTAGACAGATCTGGGTGTTATCCGAAAGACCTTTGAAAAGACTGATAATTTATTCTTCAAGGAGCTTAAAGAATCACTTTCCTGTTACACTGCTCCATTATTGGTCCACTTTTGCCCCAAGAGTAGTCAAGGAAGGTTTCATGTCTATTCTTCAAGCAACTTCAGAAAGAAATGTTTATCCTAAGAGAATGATAAGAGGACTAAGAGACTGAAGAAAATGAGATGAAGTAGGAAAATAAATTCAGCCTGCCAAAGTCACTACAGATAAAAATTCTTTTTAGAAAGAACCAAGTTCCAAAAGAGGAAAAGATGTATTTGTGGCTGAAAGGGAAGTAAACTGGAGGCTTTGTTTATTTACAGTGGCCTTGAGTTTGCAACAGGCATTGTTTAAATTTTCTTTTATCCCAGAATTATTTTCCAGAACTTCCTACCAGGTCTCCTGGAACACTGAAATTCACATCTGAAAAAATCAGCGGGGACAAGAGGGAACATCTGTGATCTTCAACTTAGAGAGCTCATGGCCTTTCCCCAGCTCTTACATCACCAGAGAATTCAAGCCAACACATGCTGTAAGGATGTAGCCAGCTGTAGGGAAAACAATCATTATCAAGTAGAATTACCCAACTCCTAACTCTTTAGCCACAGAGGGAAAAATACTATTTAACAGGAAAATAAAATATTGCTTTGCTTAGCTTTATTATTACTTTTTATCTTCTTGAAGCACTCTACACTTCACATCCTAAAAAAATTCAAGCAACTACTCTTGGCTACTTGTGCATTTGAATTTTTCAATGCATAGGTAAGATAACTGTTTCCTTTAGTTAATTTATACCACCTCCTTCACCTTTCTTGTCAACTTCCTTGGCAACTTTGCTTTTCCTTGGCAGGATGAAGGTACTTAAACCTGTCTCTCTTTAGCCTGCACCATGAATAGAAGTAGTCAATATTTGGGTAAAAAATAAGAAAGAACTTCTAGAACTTCTAGTTCCATATATAAGAAGCTTGGAGTTGCCACTCTGATCTAACTCAAGTTAAAGGCTAATGAGACTGAAAAATCAATATCTCTCTTTGGATCATTGACACAGATCAAACCAGTACCCTCAAGTTTAGAGAGAGAAAGAGACACACACACATACAGAGAGAGAGAGAGAGAGAGAGAGAGAGAGAGAGAGAGAGAGAGAGTCAGAGAAATAGAGATTCAGGAGTAGAGAACATGGAACGAGGTGCCATGGGAGACAACACCTGAGCTGTAAGGGAGGAATTTTTAATAGTATTGACAACTCTGAAAAGAAATTCTTCTAGGGACTCCCCCATGGGTGGGATGCCCCTGGGTCTATGAATAATTTGGGCCATCATCTTTGCCACTGACTTTTTGTGTGTGATTTTGAGCAACCAAAACAGACTTGACTTAGTAAACTAAAATGAAGACACAATTTTCCTCGGAACCTGAACCCAGGCCAAGCAAGAGACGCCTAGCCTGGTGGGCACCCAATCCACACGTCTGAAAGTTCCTTAGATATTGCTATGTTGTGTGTCTCTAGCAAGGAAGCCTCTGGCAGGTTATAGTGTCTCCTGTCCCATCAGCATAAGAGCCAACCCTAGCCTGGTTCTATGTCACTCATTTTGTTTAGTGGAAGAGTCACAGAATTCCCATCAAAACTACTAGAAAATGAAGCTGATGCAAAAACAGGTGGAGAAAGAGCAAAAAAAAAAAAAAAAAAAAAAGACTGGAGGTTCCAAAGGACTGTAGAAAAGAGTTTGAGTTTATATAAGCAATGTACAATTTGCATATACAGAGTTCCCTGTGCCTCTCCATAATATGCATAATGTAATTTAAATAAAATATGCATAGATCCATGTCTGTATATACATGTGTGTCTATGTGGCTATGCAGATATATAGACATCTGCATATATATATATATGTGTGTATATATATACAAAAGCATATATAGTAATGTTCTTCTTTCCAACCCACACACATTAGTTCTGATTTAACAGTGTTGCAAAGTATAACCAAAAGCTTCAGAGAGAATGAAAATGAAAATCCCAGAGCAAGTTTTTAACAGGTGGGGTGGTTGCAGTTGAAACTTGATTTGCAAGATGAGGCTTCAAAGCTGAGCCAGCCCACGGTAGAGGGGCGCCTGAGGAAATAAATGATTTGGCATTAGCTTCTCAAGCTTCTTCCATCTCCAAACATACAAGTTCAACAACCCACGCTGTTCCCTGATTCTTCCTCCAACTAGGAAGCAACACTTCTGGGAAGACATCTGTTTCAGCTCCCAGATGCCCTCAGAACACATTGAACAGCCCAGGATCTGCTGGGTGGGGGCAGCCAGGCTGGGGGATGGGGAGTGCTAGGACCACTGGGAATTAGGAATGCAGTAGGTCCTCTGTGTCCATAGGCATCATGCCTTTTAAGATTAGAAATCAAATACGGCAAATTAATTTTCATGTACTCTGAATCTTCCAGACTATAAGTGATAGAATCGGCACAAACACAAACCTGCCAAAAATAAAAGAATGAATCAAGAAAGGAGTTAAGAGATATATATGCCCGGTGTCCAGTCACTATCAAGAATCCTTTAAGGATCACAGCAGCCTCTCTCAGGCAGCCTCAGACAGGTCAACCAATGAAAAGAGAAAAATCCTGTTCACTGTGATTGTGCTAGGACTACAGGAAGTCTGTTTAGGAAGTGCAAGTCTCTTAGATGACTAAGCAATATCTTTTTAAAAACCACAAAAAGTGTCATAGCCTGTCACAAGGCAAATCTGACAAGCACAGGGTTATTTTTCATGCAGCTGCTTAAGTTATTTAAGATTTCAAAGGTAAATACCAGCTTGCCGCCTGTCTCTACAGGCAGGGTTGCTGTTGTGTACCGTTAGGAAACACAAATCACTCAGGTAAATCATTGGTCTTGAAGCAGTTGTAAATAAAAGGCTTCTCCTCTGGGATGGATTGCTAAAGATTCAACATGTCACAATGGAAACTCTCTGAAAATGGAACCTCGGTGCTTTGATAATGTTCCTGAGCACCTCTACCTAGAATTTGCAAATTTTTTTTTAGCAATCTTCTTTTTCTAGGTATTGATTTTCAAGGTATTGGGCTCATTTCTTCAAATCATGATTTTTCCCTTCATTTCTTTCAAATTTCTTGCCTGACATTTACTATGAATTTATTCCTCATTGGCTTTTCTTCACACTCACCATTAAAATTCTCATCAAAATGATAAACTTTCCCCCCATTGCAAACTTGAAACTTTTGGTCTATTGACTTTGCTCTTCTTGAATATCTGTGGTGTTTCTTTTTTGTAAACAATTAATTGATCCTTGAAACTGTTCCATTTTCTAGTTCTTGGTATTTCACAAATGATAATTTACAAATGATCATTCACAAATGATCATATAAACAATTGTGTCTTCAAATGAGTTAAATATGTCAGTCTTATTTGCATTACATGTGGTTAAAAAAAGTGGAAAGAGAAAGTAAAATGAGAGAGAATTTAGAGAAACGATGTGTGTTCAGGGAAGAAAGCCCATCATTGTGAAGGAAGAGGCATTTGGGATAAACAAAGGGAATTAAACTAAAGAAATGGCTTTTCCTCTGAGATGGAACCTACAAAGAGCTGAAAAAGGAAAATTAGAAAAATTCCAGATGGTAAGTCAAAGAGTCAGTAAAAGCAAAGGAAACCAAAGAGAAGTCTCAGTGGGCTGAGTGTATGCTATGCATGCAAAAGGCCCAGATTTAATCCCTGGCATGACATGGTTCCCCCATGTTGCTCTTTCAGTAGCTCTTTCACTGGGTATGCACCCCTTAAAAACCAATTTAATGGTATTGCTCACAACTTCACCTATCTCACCTATCTTCACCTGCCTTTCTTTACTTGCTTCTTTCCACTCTGGAGAAACCTGTGCTCTCTCTCTCAAAGATGAACTTTCCTCCCCTCAAATCTCTCTAAATTCCTAGTTTCAATAAAACTACCTCATTTCATTTTATATAAAGATATGTAAATACACCTTCATGCTCTCACAGGAAATTGTAAAAGCCACAAAACACTGCAATGTGTGTGTTTTCGTGTTCTAATCATGCCAACAGCGAATATATTGTATAGTGGTTAATCAGTGAACAGTTAATAGATAAACTGAGTTTGAATCTCAGAAAAATTCAGTAGTTTTATGACTTTGTACAAGTTATTAAACACTTGAAACTTCAATATCCTCTTCTCTAAATTGATATAACAACTTATAAAATTGTTGCCAAGTAAAGGTGGCCTACTTCAAAGTACTTAAGACACTTCTTAGAACAGCATATGCTTGCAATAATGTCAGCTATTACCATTACCATTACCATTATCATAATGATACCATAACAGAAACATCAGCAATTTTGACAGTATATTTCTTTTAAACCTTTTTATAATCTGGCTGATTAAGTTTTTGAAGATTAAAAGTGTTTATATTAAAAATTAACAATGCCAAGACTGGGAGATAGTATAAAAGATAGGGTGTTTGCCTTGCAAATGACCAGCCCAAGTTCAATCCCTTGCATGCCATATGGTCCCTCAATTCTGCAGGAGGGTTTTTGAGTCAGAGCCTCTGAGAACTGCTGAGCACTGCTGGGTGATGCCCAAAATTAAAAAAAAAGTCAGTTTCTAATGCAAAATGGACTCAGCTACCATAGGTGTTAAAGGACAATAGGGGGTAATCTTGAAAGTTCTTTATTTAACAAGAATAAGGACAGGTGACTTGGGGGAAATTACAATGCAGTTATCAACCAAGAATATTACTATTTTGGATATTATCCTTTACTCTGAATGTGAGTTTATTTGGAAATAAATAAATATATAGTTGGTGAGGCTATGATGAGGTTATTCTGGAATCATTTGGGTTCCTAATAGAATATGTGATCTTATAAAGTGGGGGCAACTTGGTATAGGCAGAATTATAGGAAAAGCACTGTGTAAAACAGATTATTTTATAGTCTCCATAAGGAACCAATTCTGTGAATGCCTTGACCTTGGACATTTAGTCTACAATGTCAAACAGGCTGGAGAGGGCACAGCTAGTAGGGTGTTTGCCTTTTACACAGCCAACATATGTTCTATCCTTGGCACCCCAGATAGTTCCATGTACAACTCCAAAAATGATTTCTGAGTGCAGAAACCAAAGTGGCCCCAAAGCATCACCACATGTAGTTCCAAAATAAACAAAAAGTAGAACAATAAAAAACCCACAAAGCTATGAAACAATTTCAAGCAGGTTGAAACCTAACAAAATTACACTAGCTCTGAAAGGGTAATGGAAGAAATTGACCTAGTATATATATATATGTATATATATATATATATATGAATAGATATGTATTTAGTAATATACGCTATACATACATATATATCATATATATGGTGTTCCATCCCCTTAAAACTGGATACACACTTTTCTTCAATGCACATGGGTCATTCTCCAAAATAGATTACTTGTTAGCTCATAAAATAAAGAGGATAAAAAGTGTATATATTACCTTCTCAGATTATAATGCACTAAGATTAGAAGTGAATAACAAGCAGACAGAGGGAAAAAATTAACACCTGTAAATTAAACATATCACTAATGAATCAGTGAGTTAGAGATAAATTCAAAGAGAAAGTCAAAAGATTCACAGAAACAACAAGAACAAAAATACAACTTAAGAAATTGATTATTTGCTCTGTCATGTGCATGGAATATGGAGAGGATCTATGTGTGTGTGTGTGTGTGGGAAGAACCGGAGCTTTTCTGAGGAGGCTTCAGACCTTGCATTCTCCTCATAGGTTCATGTTCCTGGACACACTTTACCCCACCCCAACCCTCTCTCCAACTTCCAAGAATACATTCAATCATTGCACTAAAGGTGTGCAGTCATTGACCTGCATTATTTACTAATAACCCCTTCACTTGACATGCATTTTTTTAGGGTTTATAAAATAGGCACCACAAACTAAGAAACTTACTTTAAATCACTTTAGTCCCAATGTCATGAACTGTTTGCCTATGTTTTCTTCTATATACCTTATAGTTTCAGGTCTGATATATAGGTCTGAATCCATTTTGATTTGACCTTTGTGCATGGTGTTAGTTCCCTTATTTGTATGTGGCTGACCAGTTATCCCAACAGCACTTACTGAAGAGGTTTTCCTTGCTCCACTTTGCATTTCAAACAGTTTTATTGATTAAATGTCTGCGGATCATTCTCTGAATATTCCACTGACCTAAGGGTTTATCTTTATCTAGAACCATGCTGTTTGTTTGTTTGTTTGTTTGTTTTTGGTTTTTGGGCCACACCCGATAACGCTCAGGGGTTACTCCTAGCTATGCACTCAGAAGTCGCTCCTGGCTGGGGGGACCATATGGGACGCTAGGGGATCAAACCACGGTCCATCCTAGGCTAGCGCTGGCAAGGCAGACACCTTACTTCTAGTGCCACCGCATCGGCCCCTGGTTGGTTTTTTTTTTTTAAATGTTTTTTATTTAAACACCTTGGTTACAAACATGATTGTGGTTGGGTTTCAGTCATATCAGATGACAACCCCCCCCCCATCACCAGTGCAACATTCCCATCACCAATGACCCAAATATCCCTCTTCCCCTCCCCGCCCCTACCTGTACTCTAGACAGGCTTTCCACTTCCCTCATATATTCTCATTGTTAGGATAGTTCGTAATGTGGTTATTTCTCTAACTAAACTCATCACTCTTTGTGGTGAGATTCATGAGGTTGTATTTCTTCTTTGTCAAAGTGTCTGTTCATTTCTTCTCCCCAGTTTTTGATGGGATTAGATGTTTTTTTCTTGTAAAGTTCTGTCAGTGCCTTGTATATTTTGGAGATTAGCCCCTTAACTGATGGGTATTGGGTGAGTAGTTTCTCCCACTCAGTGGGTGGCTCTTGTATCCTGGGCACTTTCCTTTGAGGTGCAGAAGCTTCTCAACTTAATATATTCCCATCTGTTAATCTTTGTTTTCATTTGGTTGGAGAGTGCAGTTTCCTCCTTAAAAATGCCTGTAGTCTCAATGTCCTGGAGTGTTTTGCCTACGTGTTGTTCTTATGGTTTTGGGTCTGTTATCGAGGTCTTTAATCCATTTGGATTTTACCTTCACACATGATCTTAGCTGGGGGTCTAAGTTCACTTTTTTGCAAATGGCTAGCCAATTGTGCCGACACCACTTGTTGAAGAGGCTTTCTTTGCTCCATTTAGGACTTCTTGCTCCTTTATCAAAGATTAGATGATTGTATGTCTGGGTAGCATTCTCTGAGTACTCAAGTCTATTCCACTGATCTGAGGGTTTGTCTTTATTCCAATACCAAGCTGTTTTGATAACTATTGCTTTGTAATACAGTTTAAAGTTGGGGAACGTAATGCCTCCCATATTGTTTTCCCAATAATTGCTTTGGCTATTCAAGGGTGTTTATGTTCCAAATGAATTTCCAAAGTGCCTGATCCACTTCTTTGAATAATGTCATGGGTATCTTTAGAGGGACCGTATTAAATCTGTACAATGCTTTGGGGAGTATTGCCATTTTAATTATGTTAATCCTGCCAATCCATGAACAGGGTATGTGTTTCCACTTCCGCGTGTCCTCTCATTTCTTGGAGCAGAGTTTTATAGTGTTCTTTGTATAGATCCTTCACATCTTTTTTTTTTTTTTTTTTTTTTTTTGGTTTTTGGGCCACACCCGGTAACGCTCAGGGGTTACTCCTGGCTATGCGCTCAGAAGTCGCTCCTGGCTTGGGGGACCATATGGGACGCTGGGGGATCGAACCGCGGTCCGTCTCCTAGGCTAGCGCAGGTAAGGCAGGCACCTTACCTCCAGCGCCACCGCCCGGCCCCTGATCCTTCACATCTTTAGTCAAGTTGACTCCAATATATTTGGGTTTGTGTGGCACTAATGTGAAAACATTCATTTTTTTTTTAGTCTTTTTTTAAATTTTTAATTATGAGAACAATGATGCAAAGAGGACAAGGTAAAGTTACAGTGAAAGGACAATCACCCATAAACAGAGTTCTCAGAAGAAATCCCCTTGCTGATGCCTAAATATTGATCTTACAGTCAAAAACCATTAAGAAAAATAAGGCAGAACCCATGTACAATTACTTTGCCCACAAGTCCCCAGATTGTAGTACATTATAACATTTCTTAGCAGTACACAAAGCAACCTAAAGCCATGAGATTTATGTGACTCCTTAAATATTGAAGGCATAGTATTTTTTTATATTTTCATGCACATATATTAATTTAAGTTAACATCAAAAGTTTAAGAGGTGTTTTTTAAGGGTTAGTCAAAAGGGCACAGTAAAAACAGTATTAGAGTGGCAAATATTGTTTGCATAGGCCCACCAAAATATGGGGGACATGAAAAGGAAAAGCCTTGGTCTAAATACGGGGAGACCCCTACCCCTGAAGTTTCCTGGCATAAGACCAACTCTAGGCTCCAGGCAAACTAGTTTATTTAATCCAATTCATTGTCTGTAGTGCCAATACAGTTTTATTTTTCATGCAGTCCTATTGTTGGCATCAGGTTTCTGTATTAAAGATCCTGGAATCTGCACATCCTACATTGAAGTCAGGCTGGTGTGGAGTATCATCTAGTTTCACCTCACAATTAAGGGGCAATACAGAAAGCCCTGTCCAGTAAGCAGGTCATTGTTGTTGTTAAGTCTTCTCAGTGTTAAGGGAAGTCTCTTTTGAGTAGGTCGATGACAGAGCAGCGGTAGGGTCTTCCCTGGTAGAAGATTGCCTCCAGGTGATGTTATAGACAACCTTGGATGTTTCGTAGATGTCTTCTCTAGATGAGGGGTGAATGGAAAATGCCCATTCTTCTGAGGCCTGTGCCAGGTCTTTATGTCAATGTTCAGGGTGTAAGGTCCCATTGCACTACAAGATTTGTGTGTTCCCATCTCTATTAGATAAGAACTTATTTGTATGTATAGTATTTTACCGTTTTAGTGTGCCTATGCAAACAAGAAATAAAGCCATGTGGCGTTATCAGAGTATATGGGGGCGTAAGAACACGTCCAACAATACCCATGACTTGGTTCAAACATAAGCATTAAACTGAGGGATTCTTTCACACCAAATTCCATATTGAACAGTTCACAAAGAGAAGATAAAATAAAGGGGAAGATCATCACTGTATAAGAAAATATTCAGTAAAAGTTATAGCTGTCAAAGAAAAACACACATAAAATGTTGAAAAGACATACGTGTCCTTTTTATGTCTTTTGGAATAGTTGGGTGGGTGTTAACTCCAGGGCACCACTTTGGTCTGTGACTTAGGACTCTACAATACTTAAGTTAAAAAGGATAAATGAGGAGTAATGATGATAGGGGTTAAGAGAGTTAAAGAGAAAAATGATCTTTTGTAGGGACATGCGAAAGGGCAGAGTACAAAATGGACATTCTGCATACATAAAAACATAATTCAATGATAGTGAGTACTATTAATGTATCTTGAAAATTTTGAAAATATAGACTGGAAAGAGATTACCAGTGACTTCATCAAGAAGCTGGGAGGCCGAAGTTCATAGCCCCACCCAGACCCTCCCTAAGGAGCCAAATGGGGAATGGGGGAAAGCCTAGGGACCCAACTCGCTGGCTTGCCCAGGCATGTGGCCTGGAGATCTGGAGAAAGGCAGTAGAGGGGTGCTGGGGTTACCCAAGTCCCGCATCTCCCCTAGGCCTGGTTAAGAAGGCCTCCGGCATGGCAGAGGCCTGCCAAACCCCATGCTGCTAGACTCCCGGCTCCCAGGAAGGAAAGAGCGTGAAAACATTCTTAATGTCCATTTCTTCCCTATTATTATTGGTGTATAGAAAGGCCATTGATTTTTGTGTTTTAATTTTATAGCCTGCCACCTTGCTATATGAGTCTATTGTTTCTAGAAGCTTTTTGGTAGAGTCTTTAGGGTTTTCTAAGTAGAGTATCATGTCATCTGCAAACAGTGAGAGCTTGACTTCTTCCTTTCCTATCTAGATTCCTTTGATATCTTTTTCTTGCCTGAGCACTATAGCAAGTACTTCCAGTGCTATGTTGAATAGGAGTGGTGAGAGTGGCCTTGTCTTGTGCCAGAATTTAGAGGGAAGGCTTTAGTTATCCCAACAGCACTTACTGACGAGGTTTTCCTTGCTCCATTTTGCATTTCTTGCTTTTTTGTCAAACAGTTTTATTGATTGAATGTCTGGGGATCATTCCTGAATACTCCACTGACCTGAGGGTTTATCTTTATCTAGAACCATGTTGTTTGGTTGGTTGGTTGGGGTTTTTTTTGTTTTGTTTTTTGGATTTTTTGTTTTGTTTTTTGGTTTTTGGGTTACACCCGGCAGCGCTCAGGGGTTACTCTTGGCTCTACGCTCAGAAATTGTCCCTGGCAGGCTCGGGGGACCATATGGGATGCAGGGATTCGAACCACGGACCTTCTGCATAAAAGGCAAACGCCTTGCCTCCATGCTATCTTTCCGGCCCTGAAAAATGATGTTTTTAATAATTGCTTTGTAGTAAAATTTAAAGTTGGCAAAATTGATACCTCCCTTCTTTTTCCCCCCTCACGGTTGCTGTAGATATTCTTGAGTTTTTATTGTTCCAAATGAATTTCTGGAGTGTTTAATACACTTTTTTAGAAGAATGTTATGAGTATCCTTAGAAAGATTGCATTAAATCTGTATAATTCTTGGGAAGTATTGCCATTTTAATGATTTAATCCTCCCAATCCATGAATGAGATACATATCTCTATTATCTGTGTACTCTTTTTTTTTCTTGAAGTAGTGTTTTATAGGTTTTTTTTTTTTTTTTTTGGTACAGGTCTTTCATTTCTTTAGTGAAGTCGACTCTAAGGTATTTGAATTTCTGTGGTACTATATAAATGGGATTTTTTAAATGTTTATTTCTTTTCTATCATTATTTTTATATAAGGCCATTAATTTTAGTCTGCCACTTTGCTAATTGAATCTATTATTTCTAGAAGTTTTTTGGTAGAGTCTTTAAGACTCTAAAAAAAGTATCATGCCATCTGCAAACAGTGAGAGCTTGACTTTTTTTTCCTATCTGAGAAGTTGAATAGACTGTTGGTAATTTTCAGGTCATCTCAGCTACAATCTTAATTTTCTAAGCATGTTAGAGGCCTGAGTTGTTTCCCCATTGTCACAAATGTAGTGTGGTGTTTTTAATGTCCTGTACTGGTGTTACTTGACTCGGAGGAGTGCATGGCTGCTGAGCAGAGCAGAGCAGCTGTACACTTCACATGTTCCTTGTCTTGGATTCTGTTTCTCACCTGAACACCACCTATGTGGTTTCCAGGTCCCATAGCCAAAGACTGCCACCACGGCCTCTTCTATCAGAACACAGGTTCTGGATCTCTCAGTTTCTCCTCAGATTCTGTCCTTCACCTGAGTGCTGCCAACATGGTTTCCAAAATCGAAAGCCACAGGCTCTGATACTGCAGCCTCTGTTGTCTCAGGGAAGCAGGTTCCAGAGCTCTGGGTACCTGCCTCAGATTCTGTCCCTCCTGTAATATTTGTTTAAAGTCCTTGATGTGTGTCGCCAAATTTTGATGGGAATTGCATTCAATATACATAATAATTTGGTCATTTGGTCGTCTTAATTTTTCCAATCCATGAACCTAGAGTATTTTTCCATTTCATGATGTCCTCTTTATCTCTTTGTAGTGATTTAATTTTTCTCATATTTTTTAAGTTCATTTCTAAGTATTTTATAAGTTCTTCCATATTTTTATGGTTATGTTCTTTCCTATCTTGTAAGTAGATACCTTGTTATTTCATGTTTTTGACCACTATTTAAAAACAGAATAATCTGTTTACAAAAGTCTTCACTTTTAAGTAATGGGAATTAAGAAACAAGCAAGAAGAAGGCTGTCTCATTGAGCTAAGTAGCATAATGTCCTTTACTAGTTATTTCGTTTAAATGGATGATATTATGGATGATGCCAGCAGTGAACCCTTGAGTGCCATGCTAGAATACCAACTGAGAACTCTGAGTAAGGCCCAAAACAAAAATAAACACTAAGCAAACAAAACAACTAAGCAACATAACAAATGAAAGGACCCCCACATATAAAGACATGAGGAAGTAGAGAATAGAAGGGAGACTGTGGTCTCTCATTGAATTTCCAGCTTTGCTGAGAGCACCCTCTGTAGTAAAGATGAATTGCATAGGAACAAAATCTTGCTATTTTATGACATTTATCTGAAGCTATATAGGTGAAAAAAAGCCAACTTCAACCTGGCTGGATAAATCAACTAAAACAGGAACAATGTGTGAGCTACTCTTGGCTCACTGGCTAAAAAGCAGTCTTCTACAATACCCAGTTGACCCAGGATTTGGTCTATATATTTGGCAATTATTCTGTGAGGACTTGGGGACAACATCTCCTCAAAAATCACCTGCTTGAGATTAACAGATGGGAATATATTAAGCAGAGAAGCTTCTGCACCTCAAAGGAAATAGTGCCCAGGATACAAGAGCCACCCACTGAGTGGGAGAAACTACTCACCCAATACCCATCAGATAAGGGGCTAATCTCCAAAATATACAAGGCACTGACAGAATTTTACAAGAAAAAAACATCTAATCCCATCAAAAAATGGGGAGAAGAAATGGACAGACACTTTGATAAAGAAGAAATACAAATGACCAAAAGACACATGGAAAAATGCTCCACATCACTAATCATCAGGGAGATGCAAATCAAAACAACAATGAGGTACCACCTCACACCACAGAGATTGGCACACATCACAAAGAATGAGAACAAGCAGTGTTGGCGGGGATGTGAGAGAAAGGAACTCTTATCCACTGTTGGCGGGAATGCTGTCTAGTTCAATCTTTCTGGAAAGTGATATGGAGATTCCTCCAAAAACTGGAAATTGAGCTCCCATACGATCCAGCTATACCACTCCTAGGAATATACCCTAGGAACATAAAAATACAATACAAAATCCCTTCCTTACACCTATATTCATTGCAGCACTATTTACCATAGAAAGACTCTGAAAACAACCAAGATGCCCTTCAACAGATGAATGGTTAAAGAAATTGTGGTACATATACACAACGGAATATTATGCAGCTGTCAGGAGAGATGAAATCATAAAACTTTCCTATACATATATGTACATGAAATCTATTATGCTGAGTGAAATAAGTCAGAGAGAGAGAAAGAAAGATGCAGAATAATCTCACTCATCTATGGGTTTTAAGAAAAATGAAAGACATTCTTGCAATAATTTTCAGAGACAAAAGAGAGGAGGTCTGGAAGTTACAGCCCACTTCATGAACCTCACCACAAAGAGCGATGATTTTAGTTAGAGAAATAACTACATTGTGAACTATCCTAACATTAAGAATGTACGAGGGAAATAGAAAGCCTGTCTAGAATACAGGTGGGGGCAGGGGAAGAGGAGGGATATTTGGGACATTGGTGGTGGGAATGTAGCACTGGTGATGGGGGGGGGTGTCCTCTTATATGACTGAAAAACAACCACAATCATGTTTGTAACCAAAGTGTTTAAATAAAAAATATTATTAAAAAATTATCTGCTTATTGTCATTAAATGGTGTTAATTGTAGCTGCCTCAAAGAATGCTCAATTATTCTAGACATACTTTATAAGTACTTTCTGCAGTGGGTGGGAGCACTGGAGGCTCTGAAAACACAGTGATGGATCAAGTATGGTTTGGGATCTGTTCTTAAGGTTAGAATATAGCACAACATTTATATTTATGTTTTAGCTGTGAATATAATAATAGCAGAGCAACTGGCACTGAAAACTATTGTCAACTCTTCTTGCTCTGAGACCCACTCACAATCTCTCAGGTCATGTAATATACATGTATACATGTAGGTTTTCTTGACTTTCTCTGACCCTGACCCATTCTGAACGTGTTTCCTTTTTGCAGCTTCCTCCCCTACCAATTGAGCCCCTATCTCATGTCATGGCTATCCACTTGTATAATCTTTCAACTGTGGCCCTCTTGACCTTCAGGATTCAAGGAGATTTTCAGGCTCCCAGATGAGAAGTTCTTGTGAAGCACAGGCAGTTAAAGTATGTTTCATTTCCACAAATCCAGAGTGAGCCATTCTGAGTATTACAATTCTCAGATCTTTGCACACATGTAAATTTCAATGATGGAAGGTCCTGAATTTGCAGAATTTCACCTTCACCCCTGGCAGGCAAAAATGGCTACTTCCAACCCACCCACTTCCAACTCTCTGACATCCCCGTCCAGTCAACATAATTTAATCAATGTAAACTACTAACAGCACGTCCTATGGAAGAGACTTAGTTTGTGCTGTGCCAGGGGCATAATTTTTTAATGATACAGGGGCCATGGGTGCTTGATTCAGTGCTTGGCAAGAGTGAACCCTTGACAAATGTTCTCTGTTCTGCTCAAAATCGATTGGGTACATCAGGCAGGATGCCAGGCAGGAAAGCTGCTGGTGGAAGTGACTTATTTTCTACAAAAATGCTCTGTTTTCCCATCTCCTTATTTACCATCAAATTGTTTTTCACAAAGATATGAATGAACACTTACAAGCTACACCCCAATAAATATTTCTCAAATTAAAGCACCACTTAATTGCATCTCAACAATGTTCCCTTGTGACTGCCCCATTAAGCTTAATGAATAATTCATCAGCTTCCTAGGGTGAATTTTCTGCTGAACAAAAAGAAATAATGCTGCATTTGCCTTTCAGGCCCCCACATTTGCCCTCCTCACAAAAGCAATTGCCTAGCCCAAGGAGACCTGCCTTAGGCGACAGGCAGTTCAAGGTGAGGGCCACTCATGCTAGGTCAAACCTCCACCTGGACTTTCTCCCCCCTATGCAGGCTAGCTCAGAATCAATAACTGCCTTTTCCAGAAAGATCCAGGGCTGCCTCACCTGGGCTATGAGTGAGGCACTGGGGAGAGTAACTTTGCAAAAAGAACTTTGTCAAAACAAAAAACAAAAAACTCAGCATTTGGAGGCTGTATATCATCTGCCAAAATGCCGATGGTCACATTATTGACCAGAAGTCTTAAAAGCCTGCTGGAGAGAGGAGAAAGAGGGGAAAGACTTGTATGTTGTTTAAGTAGTTTTCCATTGGTTTGCAGCACTGTAAGTTTCTGAGTAGCACGTCTCACTCCAAAGATTTCAGCACCTGCCTCTAAACTTTTAATGTCTCTTCAGTATTATAATGATCCATCTACTCATTCTTTCATCTCTTTAACTTTTTCTCTTTAAGAACAACCTTCAGCTTTCAGGGTCTGAGACTTCCTTTCGCTGAGTATTGCCAGTATTTTGTTATTTATATTTCAAGTAAGTAAAACAATTAGTATCTTTCTTTCACTTCGTTCCTGTCTTGGTTGAGCACCTTTCTGCCACCATTCTTCAGTCTTGGGCTATCATCAGTTTGGCAGCAGTGAGCAATTCTCCTCCAGAGCCCAATTCGTAAATGGAAGCCCCAAGAACACATCTCTTAGACTGACCATTCCAGATGGAGAAGAGCTCCTAGATTCTGGCTTTTTACACTAGACCCAGACTATTTTCTCATTTCCTCCACCAAATAGCTTTTGTTTATACAGTCCCTCCTTTGCATCTACCAGGATGATTTCATCTAATACCCATGAGGTCAAGGCTATTATCTCCACTTTACAGATGAGAACACTTAGGTTTAAAGCTCTGAGCCAACTTGCCTAAGGTCAGTTCATCAGAAAACAATGAAACTGGGTCTGGGAACAGAATTTTCAAACAAAAATAATCCATTTTCCATATTTTCTCTACTCCTTCTTATTCCTTACTCTTTCACCAATATCTTCTTTTTGTAAAAATGATTTGGGGTTAGGAGCATGTCTGACAGTGCTCAGGCACTACTCCTGGCACTTTGCTTAGGAAATCAAAACAAACACTTCTAGCTCTTTAAGCCCAGTATCTTTTCTTTCCAACTCTCCCTCTTCATATTTCCATGTTCTCTCTTTTTCGGTATTTTTTTTACTCACAAGGAATGAGGAACCCTCTGTATTTTGTTCTGTTGCTTATAAGAATTGTGAGTACAGGGGAATCTGTTAGATTAGTTAGATTAGTTCTTTTCAGTTTCTTTCTCTTTTCTAACATTTCTTTGAGCTTTCTGAAATATATCATCCTGCTGATTGCCTTACTGGTCCAAAAAATTCTCAGTAAAGTCATCATATGCAAGAACTATGCATTCTTAATACTGGAAATCTCTGGGCTTGTATTTAAAGGCATGGATTTTAGTGGTTTTTGTTACAGCTATCTAGTGAACACCAATTGTATTAGTTAAATTTCTAGGCACAGGTCCCTTATCATTAAAATGGGAGACACTATACTATCTATCCCACTAGTGTTGGTTTAGGTATTATATAAAATACTGCATCTGAAATTACTCTTTGCTCTTGATGTAATATTCCCTCTTGCTGACTCTTGTTAGGATGGCAGTGTTCCATTAGGAAAAAAGGAAAATCACTTTTATTCCTCATATGGGCCCTCCCTGAAAGCCGCTACTCTTCCTGGACTAAGTTAGCAGCAACCAGCTGGCCCTTCCTCCTCCATGCTCCACAAGACCCAGTTTGGTTTTACAGTTTTAAAACTCTGCTTTAAATTCTAACATGTCTTTCTCATTTCTTTGACAAAGAAGCCACAGAAAATGTGCATTGTCAGTCCATCTGGGGCATCCCTAAGGAACAAAAAGGTTTCCTAACTGTGTAAAAAAAAGCTAGATGAGAAAAGTTGGGGCATAGGAGGACATGCATTCCCCTGGGATCTCAGGACATAATAAAAATTGAAGCATACGCACATTATGAAATAATTTAGTTGGTTGAAGAGAAGAAAAGGAAAAGAGCAACAAGACATGTGAAGACATGTAAAACTTCTAAGAAGTGTTATAGTCAAAGAGGATGGTGGCTTTCTTCTTGGCTTGTCTCTAGGAAACAATATAACCTTTGTTTCTTCATTGAACTCCTGAATTCTCTGCAGGAGGGCCCTAAACATTGTTCTAAAAGTCAATATGAAGCAGCCAGACCCCTTCCCTTCTTTCACAAGGGCAGGAATACCTCGAAGGCTTCTGCTCTCCAGCTCAGGGGGTCTTGAGCTGTATTATATTCTCTTGCCACCACAAATATCCTTTGTATTCACTTTTATTAGAATGGTCTGAGAGAGGGAGAAGCCGTTGAACTTTTTTTTATTAGAATGGTCTGAGAGAGGGAGAAGCCGTTGAACTCTGCTGGAACTCTGATGCCAGCACCTCTTTCTGTCTCCTGTGGTGTCTGCATTCTTGGCCTGATTTCATCCTGTGTGTTGCTTCATCTGCGATGGCTAGCTTTCCTCAGCCTTCCCTGGAGTGAGTTGATACGCCCAGAGAGGAAGAAGCCACTGAACTCTGCTGGAACTCTGATGCCAGCAACTCTCTCTGTCTCCTGTGCTGTGTCGCATTCTCGGCTTGATTTCATCCTGCGTGTGGCTTCATCTGCGGTCAGCTAGCCTTCCCTGGAGGTGAGTTGAAATGCCCAGAAAGGGAGGAGCCAGAGAAGCACAGCATTTAGCCAATGAATACAACCACAACATGTAGAAAAACCCACAATAGGGCCCGGAGAGATAGCACAGTGGCATTTGCCTTGCAAGCAGCCGATCCAAGAACAAAGGTGGTTGGTTTAAATCCCGGTGTCCCATATGGTCCCCCGTGCCTGCCAGGAGGTATTTCTGAGCAGACAGTCAGGAGTAACCCCTGAGCAAAGCCAGGTGTGGCCCAAAAACCAAAAAAAAAGAAAAGAAAAAGAAAAACCCACAATACAAGTGTGACAATGGGGAAACAATGTAGGCCAGCGCCAGACATAGAGAATGAAGATGACAACTCTGATAACCAGAACATGGCCAACCAACTAGTCAGTCTCTCAGATAAAAAGTTTAGAGTCACAATATAAAAGATGTTCACAAAACTCAAAGAAAGTATAGAAGAGAGCACTAATAAGAAATAAGAGAATATGAAGATAAAAATCAAAAAACTCCAAACTGAAATTTCAGGTCAAATAACAGGTCTGAAAAACTCAGTAGATGAATTTAAGGGAAAAAATAGATGAGCATTCCACAGGTTAACAATAGCTGATGATAGAATAAGTACACTGGAAGATGAGTGAATAACAATTCTGTACAGCAGAAGAGATTGGAAAAAAGCCTTAAAGCAAATGATCAAACAATGGAAAAGTTACGCAAAGAATGTGAACAGAAGAAAATAGAAGTTTATCATAAGCTCAACAGAAACAACTTAAGAATCATTGGAGTCCCACAGACCCAGGAAGAAAATTTCCAGGAAGAATCAACTCTCAAGAACATCATTAAAGAGAAACTACCAGAGCTAAAGAATACATGTGATCAAATCCTGCATGCCTGAAGAGTACCAACTAAAAGAAACCCCAGAAAAAACACCCAAGACACACCCTAGTCACAATGACAAATCCCACAGATAGAGACAGAATTCTGAGAGCAGTAAGATCAAAAAGAGAAATTACATACAAGGGAACATCCTTGAGATTTACCACAGACCTGTCACCAGAAACACTCAAGGCCAGAAAGCATTGGTGGGACATAGTGACAAAGCTCAATGAAATAAATGCTTCACCTAGAATACTGAACCCAGTAAAACTCACTTTCAGGTTTGAAGGAAGAATACATGGTTTCACAGATGAACAACAGCTCAGAAACTTTACAGACACAAAACCAGTCTTAAAAGAAAAACTGAAAGACCTACTTAAGACAAGACTGACCAACAGACACACCAAACTTCGATAGAAAGATGGGACTAAATCCTAGGATAATTCTTTTTCTCAATGTCAATGGACTAAATGCACCAGTTAAGAGACACAGAGTGGCTAAATGGATCAAAAAACTCAATCCAACCTTCTGCTGCCTACAAGAAATGCACCCGAATAGTTAGAACAAACATAGACTCAAAATAAAAGGCTGGAGGAAAATCATCCAAGCAAACAACACCCATAAAAAAGCTGGAGTGGCCATACTAATATCAGATAATGCAAACATTATACTCAGGAAAGTTTTAAGGGACAAAGATGAAAATTTTTCATTAATCAAGGGATATGTACAGCAAGAAGAAATCACTCTCCTAAACATATATGCACCCAAGGAGGGGCCAGCAAAATATTTAGTACAATTGTTGACAAATTGCAAAAATAATATCAATAACAACAAAATAATTGGGGGAGACATCAACATGGCATTGTCAACACTTGATAGGTCAACCAGACTGAAACCCAGCAAGAATATACTAGACATGAAAAGAGAAATGGAAGAAAGAGGCCTAGTAGATATTTATAGAACACTCCACCCCAGAAACCTGGATACACATTCTTCTCTAATGTACATGGGACATTCTTCAGGATAGACTACATGCTAGCACAAAAAACATAACTCCATTATATCAAAAGGACAGAAATCTTGCAGGTTACCTTCGCTGACCACAAGGCCCTGAAATTATATGTGAACTACAAAGGGACACAAAAAAAAAAACTTTAATACCTGGAAGTTAAACAGCCTAATACTGAATAACCAGAGAGTCCAAGATGAAATCAAAGAGGAAATCAAAACCTTCCTGAAAACAAATGACAATGGAGACACAAAGTATCAGAACGTCTGGGACACAGCAAAAGAGGTACTGAGAGGAAAATTTATAGCTTTGCAAGCACACATTAGGAAAGAAGGGGCATACATAAATAGCTTAGTGACGCAGCTCATAGAATTAGAAAGTGCTCAACACAAGGAACCGAAAATAGGGAGACAGAAGAAAATAACAAAGCTGAGAGCAGAAATCAATGAAGTAGAAACTCCAAAAACATTCTGAAAGATCAACAAAAGCAGATTTGGTTCTTTGAAAAAATAAACAAGATTGATAGGCCACTGGCAAAAGTAACAAATAAAGAGAGAGAGAGAAACTTGATAACTCATATTAGTAATGAAAAAAGAAAGATCGCTACTGATATGGCGCAGATTCAAAGGGTAATCAGAAACTACTTTGAGAAACTCTATGCCACTAAATATGAGAACCCGGAAGAAATGGATAAATTCTTGGACTGTTATAATCTTTCATCCTTTAATGAAGAGGATGTAGCATATCTAAACACCCCCATCACTATTGAGGAAATTAAGACAGAATTCAAATGTCTGCCCAAAAACAAAAACCCAGGCTCAGATGGATTCACTAATGAATTCTTTCAAACCTTTCAAGAGGAAATACTTCCAATCCTGGCAGGACTTTTTCATGAAATCAAAAAAACAGGAACACTTCCAAATAGCTTTTATGAAGCCAACATCATCTTGATACCTAAAACAGACAGAGAAGCTACAAAAAAATTACAGACCAATTGCTGATGAACACTGATGCAAAGATCCTCAACAAAATCTCGGCAAATAGGATTCAATGCCTCATTAAGAAGATCATCCACTACAATCCATTAGGTTTCATCCCAGGACTGCAAGGCTGGTTTAACATCCATAAATCTATCAACATAATACACAACATCAACAACAAGAAAAATAAAAATCACATGATTATATCAATAGATGCAGAGAAAGCATTTGATAAGGTCTAACACCCATTCTTGATCAAAACTCTCAGCAAGATGGGAATGAAAGGAACCTTTCTCAATATAGTTAAGGCCATCTACCACAAGCCAGTGGCAAATAATATCTTCAATGGAGAAAAACTAAAAGCCTTCCCTCTTAATTCTGGCACAAAACAAGGCTGTCCTCTCTCACCACTCCTATTCAACATAGCACTGGAAGTACTTGCTATAGCGATTAGGCAAGAAAAAAATATCAAGGAATCCAGATAGAAAAGGAAGAATTCAAGCTCTCTGTTTGCAGATGACATGATACTCTATTTAGAAAACCCTAAAGACTCTACCAAAAAGCTTCTAGAAACAATAAATTCATATAGCAAGGTGGCAGGCTACAAAATTAATACACAAAAATCAATGACCTTTCTATACACCAATAGTAATAAGGAAGAAATGGACATTAAAAAAACAACCTCATTCACAATAGTGCCATACAAACCAAATTGCAATCAACTTGACTAAAAATGTGAAGGGCCTATACAAAGAAAACTACAACACTCTGCTCCAAGAAATAAGAGAGGACACACGGAAATGGAAACACATACCCTGCTCAAGGATTGGCAGGATAAACATCATCAAAATGGCAATACTCCCCAAAGCATTGTACAGATTTAATATGATCCCTCTAAAGATACACATGACATTCTTCAAAGAAGTGTATCAGGCACTTTGGAAATTCATTTGGAACAATAAACACCCTAGAATAGCTAAAGCAACGATTAGAAAAAAGAATATGGGAGGAATTACTTTCCACAACTTTAAACTGTACTACAAAGCAATAGTTATCAAAACAGCATGGTACTGGGACAAGGACAGGACTTCAGATCAGTGGAATAGGATTGAATACTCAGAGTATGTTCCCCAGACATACAGTCATCTAATTTTTGATAAAGGAGCAAGAAATCCTAAGTGGAGGAAAGAAAGCCTCTTCAACAAGTGTTATTGGCACAACTGGCTAGCCATTTGCAAAATATTGAACTTAGACCCCCAGTTAACATCACATATGAAGGTAAAATCTAAATGGATTAAAGACTTTGATATCAGACCAGAAACCATAAAATATATAGAACAACACGTAGGAAAACATTCCAGGACATTGAGGCTACAGGCATCTTCAGAGAGGAAACTGCAAACTCCAAGCAAGTGGAAGCAGAGATTAACAGATAGACATATATTAAGCTGAGAAGCTTCTGCACCTGAAAGGAAATAGAGCCCAAGATACAAGAGCCACCCACTGAGTGGGAGAAACTATTCACCCAATACCCATCAGTTAAGGGGCTAAGCTCCAAAATGTACAAAGCATTGACAGAACTTTTCAAAAAAAAATCTAATCTCATCAAAAAAATGGGGAGAAGAAATGGACAGACACTTTGACAAAGAAGAAATACAAATGACCAAAAGACACATGAAAAAATGCTCCACATCACTAATCATCAGGGAGTTGCAAATCAAAACAATGATGAGGTACCATCTCACACCACAGATAAATGGCACACATCCCAAAGATTGAGAACAAGCGGTGTTGGCGGGGATGTGGAGAGAGAGGAACTCGTATCCACTGCTGGTAGGAATGTCGTCTAGTTCAAATTTTATGGAAAGCGATATGGAGATTCCTCCAAAAACTGGAAATCGAGCTTTCATATGATCCAGCTATACCACTCCTAGGAATATACCCTAGGAACACAATAATACAATACAAAAAATCCCTTCATTACACCTATATTCATTTCAGCACTATTTACCATAGCAAGACTCTGGAAACAGCCAAGATACCCTCCAACAGATGAATGGCTAAAGAAAATCTGGTACATATACACAATGGAAAATTATGCATCTGTCAGGAGAGATGAAGTCATGAAATTTTCCTATACATGGATGTATACGGAATCTATTATGCTGAGTGAAATAAGTCAGAGAGAGAGAAAGAGAAAAATGCAGAATGGTCTCACTCTATGGGTTTTAAGAAAAATGAAAGACATTCTTGCAATAATAATTTTCAGACACAAAAAAGAGAAGGGCTAGAAGTTACAGCTCACCTCATGAAGCTCACCACAAACAGGGATGAGTTTAGTTAGAGAAATAACTACATTTTGAACTATCCCAATAATGAGAATGTATGAGGGAAATGGAAAGCCTGTCTAGAGTACAGGCGTGGGTTGGGTGGAGAGGAGGGAGATTTGGGACATTGGTGATGGAAATGTTGCACTGGTGATGGGTGATGTTCTTTACATGACTGAAACCCAAACAAAATCATGTATGTAATCAATGTGTTTTAAAAATATAAAAAAAAAAGTGAATAAAAGAAACCCACAGGATCAAAAAAAAAAAAAGAATTTGAGTTGATGAGATTGAAGAGAAAATAGTAGAAGAGAATGTTCTCTTCCAAGAGACAGGTTGATATATAATATATATAGGTTATATATAAAATAGCAATTTTTTTTTCAGGGAGGGAATACAGAGCATGAAAACCGGCAAAGGTTTGCAAAAGCCGGCTCCCTGTGTGTGACACCAGGCGGGGAAAATCCGCGAAAGTACACCGGCCCAGTGGGGCCCAACTGTGAAAAAATGTGAGTGTGACCTGTCTATGTCTGTCTATTGTCCTCTTGCGTGAAACAATTGCGAGTGGGGCAAAAAGAGGCTCCAGAAACCTCGCTCGCCCAGACGCCATTTTCAGGGAGGGACTACAGAGCATGAAAACCGGCAAAGCTTTGCAAAAGCTGGCTCCCTGTGTGTGACACCAGGCGGGGAAAATCTGCGAAAGTACACCGGCCCAGTGGGGCCCAACTGTGAAAATCTGTGAGTGTGACATGTCTATGTCTGTCTACTGTCCTCTTGCGTGAAACTCTTGCGAGTGGGGCAAAAAGAGGCTCCAGCGGAGCACGGCCGCTCCGCTTTGCTACGCGGCCGTGCACTATTTCAAGGAAAGAATTCCATTGCAACAAGAAGGAAAAATCACACTAAGAATGACGCTGTATCACATAAGCAAACATTTCTCTCCGGACTGTCTTCTCTGTTGCATGCTCGGGCCTAAGATTTGACTCAGTGTGAGGCTTCATCCACAGAGGACTCCCCTCCCTTAGAGGCAAGTCAGCCCATCCAGAAAGGGAGGAGCCAGAGGAGTGTGCTGCCTGCATCATATAGACAATGAATACCACCACAACACGTAGAAAAACCCACAATACAAGTGTGACAATGGGGAAACAATGCAGGCCAGCATCAGACATAGAGAATGAAGATGACAATTCTGAGGACCAGATAATGACCAACCAACTAATCAACCTCTCAGATAAGGACTACCAATATGGAAGATGCTCAACGGACTCCAAGAAACCATGGATCGAGTTGAACAGAACACTAATAAGAACCAAGAAAATATGAAGACAGAAATCACAAAACTCCAAACTGAAATAACATGTCAACTAACAGGACTGAAAAAGTCAGTAAACGAAGTGAATGACAAAATGGATAAGCTCTGGGACAGGGTATCAGAAGCTGAGAATAGACTTGGTGCTGTGGAAGATGAGATACATAACAATTCCATACAGCAGGAGAGATTGGACAAAAAACTTAAAGCAAATGAGCAGACAGTGGAAAAATTAGTCAAAGAATGGGAACAGATGAAAATAGAAGTCTATGATAAGATCAACAGAAACAACTTAAGAATCATTGGAGTCCCAGAGACCCAGGAAGAAAATTTCCAGGAAGAATCAACGGTCAAAAACATCATTAAAGAGAAACTTCCAGAGCTAAAGAATATATGAGATCAAATCCTGCATGCCCGAAGAGTACCAACCAAAAGAGACCCCAGAAAAACCACCCCAAGACACATCCTAGTCACAATGAAAAATCCCACAGATAGAGACAGAATTCTGAAAACAGCAAGATCAAAAGGGGAAATCACGTTCAAGCAAGCTTCCCTGAGATTTACAGCAGACCTGTCACCAGAAACACTCAAGGCCAGATAGCAGTGGTGGGATATTGTGACAAGACTGAATGAAATGAATGCTTCACCCAGAATACTATACCCAGCAAAACTCACTTTCCGGTTTGACAGAAGAATACATGGCTTCACAGACAAAAAACAGCTCAGAAACTTCACAGACACAAAATCAGTCTTAAGAGAAAAACTGAAAGACCTAATCTAAGACAAGACTACCCAAAAGACACACCAAATTTTGAAATAAAGATGGCGTTAAATCCCAGGACAATTCTTTCTCTCAACGTCAATGGACTAAATGCACCAGTTAAGAGACACAGAGTGGCTAAATGGATCAAAAAACTCAATCCAACCTTCTGCTGCCTACAAGAAACGCACCTGAATAGTCAGAACAAACATAGACTCAAAATAAAAGGCTGGAGAAAAATTATCCAAGCAAACAACACCCATAAAAAAGCTGGAGTGGCCATACTAATATCAGATAATGCAAACTTTATACTCAGGAAGGTTGTAAGGGACAAAGATGACATTTTATATTAATCAAGGGGTACGTAGAGCAGGAAGAATTCACTCTCCTAAACATATATGCACCGAATGAGGGGCCAGCAAAATATTTAATACAACTGTTGACAAATCTGAAAAGTAATATCAACAACAACACAATAATTGTGGGGGACCTTAACACGGCTTTGTCAACACTGGATAGGTCAACCAGACTGAAACCCAACAAGAATATACTAGACCTGAGGAGAGAAAAGGAAGAAAGAGGCCTAGTGGATATATATATATAGGACACTCCATCCCCAGAAACCTGGATACACATTCTTCTCCAATGTACATGGGACATTCTCCAGGATAGACTACATGCTGGCACACAAAACATACCTCCATAAGATCAAGAGGATAGAAATTTTGCAGACTACCTTCGCTGACCACAAGGCTCTGAAATTATTTGTGAACTCCAAAGGGACTCAGAAGAAACACTTTAACACCTGGAAGTTAAACAGCTTCATGCTCAATAACCAGTGGGTCCGAGATGAAATCAAGGAGGAAATCAAAAGGTTCCTGGAAACAAATGACAATAAAAACACAAACTATCAGAACTTATGGGACACAGCAAAAGCAGTACTGAGAGGAAAATTTATAGCTTTGCAAGCACACATCAGGAAGGAAGAAGGAGCTTACCTGAGTAGCTTAATGACAAAGCTAATAGAACTAGAAAATGCTCAGCAAAAGGACCCAAGAATAGGAAGACAGAAGGAAATAACAAAGCTGAGAGCAGAAATCAACGAAGTGGAAACTCAAAAAACAATCCGAAAGATCAACGAAAGCAGAAGTTGGTTCTTTGAAAAAATAAACAAGATTGATAGACCACTGGCAAACCTAACAAAGAAAGAGAGAGAGAGAAACTTGATAACTCGTATCAGGAATGAAAAAGGAGAGATCACTACTGATATGACAGAGATTCAAAAGGTAATCAGAAACTACTTTGAAAAACTCTACGCCACTAAAAATGAGAACCTGGAAGAAATGGATAAATTCTTGGACTCTTATAATCTTCCACGGTTGAAGGAAGAGGATATAGGATATCTAAACACCCCCATCACCATTGATGAAATTAAAACAGTAATCAAATGTCTGCCGAAAAACAAAAGCCCAGGTCCATATGGATTCACTAATGAATTCTATCAAACTTTCCAAGAGGAACTACTGCCAATCTTGGCAAGACTCTTTCATGAAATTGAACAAACAGAAACACTTCCAAATAGCTTTTATGAAGCCAACATCACCTTGATACCTAAACCAGACAGAGACGCTACCAAAAAAGAAAATTACAGACCAATATCACTGATGAATGCAGATGCAAAGATCCTCAACAAAATCCTGGCAAATAGGATTCAATGCCTCGTTAAAAAGATCATCCACTACGATCAAGTAGGTTTCATCCCAGGAATGCAAGGCTGGTTTAACATCTGTAAATCTATCAACATAATACACATCAATAACAAGAAAAATAAAAACCACATGATCATATCAATTGATGCAGAGAAAGCATTTGATAAGGTCCAACACCCATTCTTGATCAAAACTCTCAGCAAGATGGGAATGGAGGGAACCTTTCTCAATATAGTGAAGGCCATCTACCACAAGCCAGTGGCAAATATTATCCTCAATGGAGAAAAACTGAAAGCCTTCCCTCTAAATTCTGGCACAAGACAAGGCTGTCCTCTCTCACCACTCCTATTCAACATAGCACTGGAAGTACTTGCTATAGCGATTAGGCAAGAAAAGGATATCAAGGGAATCCAGATAGGAAAGGAAGAAGTCAAGCTCTCACTGTTTGCAGATGACATGATACTCTACTTAGAAAACCCTAAAGATTCTATCAAAAAGCTTCTAGAAACAATAGACTCATATAGCAAGGTGGCAGACTACAAAATTAACACACAAAAATCAATGGCCTTTCTATACACCAATAGTAATAAGGATGAAATGGACATTAAGAAAACAACCCCATTCACAATAGTGCCACACAAACTCAAATATCTTGGAATCAACTTGACTAAATATGTGAAGGACCTATACAAAGAAAACTATAAAACTCTGCTCCAAGAAATAAGAGAGGACACACGGAAATGGAAACGCATACCCTGCTCATGGATTGGCAGGATTAACATCATCAAAATGTCAATACTCCCCAAGGCATTATACAGATTTAATGCCATCCCTCTAAGGATACACATGACATTCTTCAAAGAAGTGGATCAGGCACTTTGGAAATTCATTTGGAACAATAAACACCCTCGAATAGCTAAAGCAATCATTGGGAAAAAGAATATGGGAGGAATTACTTTCCCCAACTTTAAACTGTACTACAAAGCAACAGTTATCAAAACAGCATGGTATTGGAATAAGGACAGGTCCTCAGATCAGTGGAATAGGCTTGAATACTCAGAAAATGTTCCCCAGACATACAACCACCTAATTTTTGATAAAGGAGCAGGAAATCCTAAATGGAGCAGGAAAAGCCTCTTCAACAAGTGGTGTTGGCACAATTGGATAGCCACTTGCAAAAAATTGAACTTAGACCCCCAGCTAACATCATGTACGAAGGTAAAATCCAAATGGATTAAAGACCTCGATATCAGCCCCCAAACCATAAGATATATAGAACAGCACATAGGCAAAACACTCCAGGACATTACAGGCATCTTCAAGGAGGAAACTGCACTCTCCAAGCAAGTGAAAGCAGAGATTAACAGATGGGAATATATTAAGCTGAGAAGCTTCTGCACCTCAAAGGAAATAGTGCACAGGATACAAGAGCCACCCACTGAGTAGGAGAAACTATTCACCCAATACCCATCAGATAAGGGGCTATTCTCCAAAATATACAAGGCACTGACAGAAATTTACAAGAAAAAAACATCTAACCCCATGAAAAAATGGGGAGAAGAAATGAACAGACACTTTGACAAAGAAGAAATACACATGGCCAAAAGACACATGAAAAAATGTTCCACATCACTAATCATCAGGGAGATGCAAATCAAAACAATGATGAGATACCACCTCACACCGCAGAGAATGGCACACATCACAAAGAATGAGAATAAACAGTGTTGGCGGGGATGTGGAGAGAAAGGAACTCTTATCCACTGCTGGTGGGAATGCCGTCTAGTTCAACCTTTATGGATAGCGATATGGAGATTCCTCCAAAAACTGGAAATCGAGCTCCCATACGATCCAGCTATACCACTCCTAGGAATATACCCTAGGAACACAAAAATACAATACAAAAATCCCTTCCTTACACCTATATTCATTGCAGCACTATTTACCATAGCAAGACTCTGGAAACAACCAAGATGCCCTTCAACAGACAAATGGCTAAAGAAACTGTGGTACATATACACAATGGAATATTATGCAGCTCTCAGGAGAGATGAAGTCATGAAATTTTCCTATACATGGATGTACACGGAATCTATTATGCTGAGTGAAATAAGTCAGAGAGAGAGAGAAAAACGCAGAATGGTCTCACTCATCTATGGGTTTTAAGAAAAATGAAAGACACCCTTGTAATAATAATTTTCAGACACAAAAGAGAAAAGAGCTGGAAGTTCCAGCTCACCTCAGGAAGCTCACCACAAAGAGTGATGAGTTTAGTTAGGGAAATAACTACATTTTGAACTGTCCTAATAATGAGAATGTATGAGGAAAATGGAGAGCCTGTCTAGAGTACAGGCGGGGTCGGGTGGGGCAAAGGGAGACTTGGGACATTGGTGATGGGAATGCTGCACTGGTGATTGGTGGTGTTCTTTACATGACTGAAACCCAAACACAATCATGTATGTAATTAAGGTGTTTAAATAAATTAAAAAATAAATAAATAAATAAAAATGTGGCAATAAATACTACTGTGAAGCTGGTTAAAAAAAAAAGAAAAAAAGAAAAAAAAAGAAAAATACTTGAACAGAGGTACCAGAAGTCAGGCAGGCTCCAATATGGGTGTTGGATTAAATCCCTGAACTGAACCTGGTTCCCAGATACCGTCGCTCCTCAGGCCTTAAAATAGTTTCTTCCACTCCCCCTAGACATTGGAAGAGATCTTGAATGAAAACTCGCTATTATTTTTCCTTTCTTTTATTAATTTTTATAATTTTCTTCTCATGCTTTTGTTTTGGATCTTGCCTGGCAGTGCTTGGAGGCTGTCATGGCTCTGTGCTAGGGAGTAGAAAAAAAATAGCAATTAATAAAAAAATGGTTTCAGTTTTCTTTTTCATTTAAAAAAACATGGCTATCTCAGTCTTTCCATTATTTTTTATGTTCATTTCACAAGTATTCATTATTCTTCATATATACAACGTTGCACCTTCATCACCACCAAAGTGTGCAAAACATTTTTTCTTTTGTCCTTATGTTACTTCTAGTCTGTCCTATGAACCCCATCAGCACCTCTTCCTTACAACCCATCTAATGAACCTCAATTCTATAGTCAGATATCGTTCTTTTCCCTTGTTTTGTTTCTTTATATACCAGAAGTATATAGAATGGGTTTTATATATAACATATTTCATAGAATATAACAATATATTTATATAATATATAAGATATATTATATATATCTCATCACCACATGTGTGAGTGACTAGAATTACTGCGTATTTTTCCTTCTTCTCTGACTTATTTTGCTCAGCATGACTCCATTTAAGTTGTAGCAAATGGAAAGATGTCATCTTCTTATTGCCAAGTAACATTGCATTACATTTATGTAATTACAATTACTTTGTTCACTCCTCTATCATTGGGCATTTGTCTTGATTCAAGAATCTGTATATTATAAAGAGTACTTCAGTGATCATAAGCATATATTTTGTAATTTAATGATATACTATGAATATCTTTAAAGATGGAGTCTCCTAAATGGTGTTGAGTATATAGGTTGGTCTGTGAGTCGTCCATAAATCCTTTAAAAAGGCTTAGCATAAAACAAATTGCTCCAACTGTACCCAATAAAAAAGATGTGGAAGAAAAGGCAGAAAACACTACTGCAAATTGCCTAAGCTCAGTAAAGCAGACAGAATAGAATTGAACTAGTTATAGACTTAATGCTTTTGAGAATTCCAATTCCACTCTGTGCCTAGTAGTTTGTATACTTTATATTTTATTAGCACTTTTACCCTGAGAAAAGAAACAGACACAAAAGTATTGTATAAAAAAGTAATAATTTTATCTTCCTCCTAACACCAGGGAGTATCTTTACAGCCTATAAAAGATTTATTCTGTGAATGCACTACTGGCCTCCTAATTAATAGAAGAATTCTATAGTCATGGCACAGTATAAGTAAAATTTTCTCATCCATTCCTTAGGAAATTTCTAAGTGACTCAGGAATCAAAAGATACATTGCCCACCAAGAGAACCCTGTTGTTTTATTAATTTTAAATTGTGTACTTAATAAATTTGAGTCAAAAGGAACCACTAAGGGCCTTAGCATTGACATTGTATAGTGTAATTGCTTATTTATTTAACCATTCCTATATTAGAATGTAATCTCCATTTGGCCAAAGACTGTGTTGTTTTACTCCTATGGCTTCAGCCTGCAATTGTCAAAAATATTAGAATCGGCAAATGAGTTTCTTAGAAATTTCAATCTGAGTTGCTAAGTGTAACTCCACCCTGGATTTAGGTGTAGCTACCTGAGACCCGCCCATTTCTGGGAGGGGTCTTGGGAACCGGATATTACATCTCACCTTACCTGCAAGACTCCTCCCATTCCGGGGAGTGGGCTTGAAAGGTTATATAAAGCCTTTGACCCAGGGAATTAGAGTCTCGGCTTTTGTCTCTGCCCTTTTGGTCTTTGGCTAGCATGGAGGTCAAAGGGAAGATGGCTGAAAGGAGTTAAGATGCAGGGCTAGCTAAGAATGGCTGTGCTTGAAAGGTTATGATATAGGCCACACACATGTGGTGAATAGGGCAGGAATAAAGTTGATGCTTCCTGATGCCTGTCTCTGGATGAGTCTGATTCCACCATTCACCTAAACCTGGGACCCGCAAGCTGGATGGGGATTGCAGAGCCTCGTGGCCTGGGATGGCAGAGAAAAATTCCTCCATCCATCCAGCTCCATCCAGCACCATCGTTAATTATTTAATGCAACACTAAGAATCAGAATTCAGGAATAGTTGAGGCAAAAAAATAAATACTTCCCACTGAGATTCTCTAAGAGGATTATATATAGGCATAAAAGAGTACAAAATACTGGTATAGACAAATAATAAGAATTTCCCATCTCTTTAGCCATAAGTTAGTATAGTATTAAGGAAAAGATACTTTAAATTAAGGAAACAGGGGTGCTTGAGCAATTGTGCAGTGCACAGGGGATTTGCCTTGCACAAAATTGACCTGGGTTCAGTCCCCAGTATACCACATGGGCTAGGAGTGATCCCTAAGTGCAGAGCTAGTAGTAAACTCTGAGTATAGCCAAGTCTGATCCAAAAAAAATAAAAAAAAAAATTAATAGTAACAAGGGAAACTCTACCATTAGTGAAAATTAATGATATTGTGTTGGTAGGAACATTCACTGTAATACATGTATCACTGTTAGGGGAGTTATTAAGGGAAATTCTAAGACAGTCCTCATTGAAGAGGGTTAAGGAGAAGTTTGGGTATCTATGTGAAATCTATGTACCTGTCAATTTGTTTTTCTGCAAATTTAGAACTGCTATAAAATTTAATTCTATTAAAAAAGGGGTGGCTCTGCCCATCAACTCCTCCCTTGTCTCTTAAGCTATGCAAACAGTAGGCTTGCTGGGGCAAGTGCAAAGACCCCTAGAACCCCTTGTAAACATGCTGGAGCACACTCCAAGAACCCCCTTCACTAACTCTCCTTCCAGGATTCAGCAGCAACCACCAGAGCTCAAACTTCCTGTTTCCAGGACACTTTTGTGGGCTGCACCCATCCGACACCCCATCTCCCAAGCTGCACGGGTGGAGCTTGTCTGTGAATTTCAATTTATACCTTATAATTCTAGGCATATTGGATGTAGCATTTCTTTCCCATAGAAAATGTAGAGTCCAAAACATAGAAAAATGAACTAGTTTGCAATATTTCTATCATACTTAGATAACCTCGCTAGTCTAGAATATGTAACCTCTAAAACAGATATACTTTTAAGCACATATTATACAAATAATACAATAGATCACTTTTTCAAACACTCAGAAACTCCAGCATTCAACACACCAAATGCAAAGAACAATGGGGAAACTAAGGAAGATATCAGCACCTGGGGATATGGAAAGAAATCCTAGCAAATTTTCAAGTCCAACCAAGCACACGAGTCTTATAGATGAGAACCTAAAATCAGCATTTGATGTCGTAGCAATAGAAATAAAAAAAATCACGTCTACAAAATTAAGAAATTTATAGAGAACGATTCAATCAACTCAAAGAAGAACTCTATCAGAAGATGAGAGAATCCATACAAATGAAACTAAGGGAATTAAAAAACATGTTAGTAAGCCATATAGCAGAGTTACACACATGGAAAATCTCATGAACTCAAAACAAATTGCAAGCCAGCAATGACAAGAAGTCATTTAAGAAACAAGAGACAAAACATTGGAAGAAAATATCATGTACTTAATGAACAAAGACAAAAGAAATAATCTACAATTTATAGGAATACCAGAAGGAGAGAAAAAAAGAAGGGGGAAAAACAATTAGTGAGGAAGATAATAGCAGAGAATGTTCCCACTCTTTAGAAAGAGGCTTCTGAATAACCAAAGAGGCAAAAGGAGTTCCAAATAAAATAGACGCTAAAAGAACAAGACATATCGTAATTTAAATGGAAAAAAGAAACAAAGAGAGATGAACTGTTTAAAGCAGTAATTGAGAAGAAAATCTCAAGTATAAAGAAAAGAACATAAGAATCAAACCAGATTTTATATTTAAAACAATCAAGACAAGAAAAGAGTGGAATGATATAGTTAAACTATTGAATGAAAGAAACTTTCAACCTAGAGTCCACTACTCAGAAAACTCTCACTTACGTAGAAGGGAGGGTTAAAAACATTCTCGAACAAAAAAAAACTCACAATATTTATGCTAGTACAATTGGCTATACATGAACTACCCAGAAATAAATTACACGAACCAAATAACGATTTTAGCAACAAAAAAACCTACACAATATAATGACACAACAGTCCTCTCTGTCAATAATTTCCTTAAATGTCAAAGGACTAAACTCTCCCAACAAAAGGCACAATAAAGAGGGTAGGATTAGGAATCAAAATCCAGATATCTTCTGCCTTAGAAAACACACTTAAAAGTTAAGGACAGACAGAGGTTCAGAGTAAAAGGATGGAAAACAATTTTACAAGTCACTGGAAAACAACAACAGCAACAAAAGCTGGACAACCATACTTAAATAAGACAAAATTGTATTCAACCTCAAGAAAGTTGTCAGAAAAATGTGGTTCATAAATGTTGATCAGAGTTAGTAGTTCTTGGTCTAATGTTCCCTTAATCAATAAGTAGTGTCCTTTTTTTCTCAGACCAAGAATAGCCAAATCCATATTAAAAACAAACAAACAAACAAACAAGAAACTGAGACATATCATTACCTAATTTGAAGCTCTACTACAAAACAATAGTGATCAAAACAGCATGGTATTGGAAAAAAGACAAAGTTTTAGACCAATAAGTCAAAATAAAATATCCAGACAAACCCCTAAGTATACAGTCAACTAATTTTTCATAAAGGAGCCAAGAATTTGAATTAGATCAAAGACATTCTCTTCAACAAAGGTGTTGGAACAGTTGGATAAGCACTGTTAGAATGCCAATGACTATATCATCTAACTTAAATAAATGGAACTAAATCAAACTAAAAAATTTATGTATAGCAAAAGAAACACAAGCTAAATCTAGAAGATAGGAAACTGATAGAGAGAAATGTTTTTCAGATAAAAGTTTGATAAACGTTAGATTTCTAGGATATACAAAGTACTCACTAAGGTTGGCTCCACAAAACCTAAAAAATAAAAAAAATAGGGAGAGGTAATGAAAAGATGCTTCTCTGAGGAAGACCAACAGATGACCAAAAGACACATGAAAACATGTTCATCATTACTTATCATTGGGGAAATCCAAATTAAAACAACAATGAGATATCATCTCACACCAGTGAGGATGGCACATATCAAAAATAATGGGAACAATATTTGTTGGTGGGAATGGGATGAAAAAGAAATTCTCATTCACTGCTGGTGGTAATGCTGCCTGGTTCATCCCTTATGGAAAATAGTATGAAGGGTTCTTAGTAACTTCAAAATTGAGCTGCCATCTGACCAGGATTCCTTCTCTTGGGTATCTATCCCCCAGGACAGAAAAACATTTATGCAAAAGAATGCATGCACACTGTTATTCATTTCAGCACTCAGTACAATAGCTAAGAATTGGAATCAACCTAGATGTCCAACAACATATGAGTGGATCATGAAGATGTTGTATATATATATATACCATGGACTACTACATAAGAGTAGGGAATGATACAATCGTGCAATTTGCAGCAACATGGTTGGAACTAGAAGATATTATGTTAATGAAGTAAGCCAGAAGAAGCATATACACAGAATGATATCACTTATACATTGTATTTAGAATAACTACATGAAGTAACACATTGGTCTAAATGGTAGATATCTCAAACACCATAGATGCCATGGTATAGTGAGGATAAGGAAACAGATTGAGTGGAAGAGGAGAAACACAAAAGACTTTATTCTCTTTTATAGTTCAAAGAAACCTGCAGCAATGGATACAGCTGCTTAGATTAAACAGGTGTTAAATCAACTGTTTTTTATAGAAGTCTGTAATAATGTTCTAATTTGTTTATTAACATAAACAGGTACAGAATGTATTTGGAAGCCATGAACTTACACTATATTGCTCAACATTAGACTGTTTTAGTGTCTTAATATTAATGTCTATAATAATTTTTTAACTTTTTGTCCACAGTTTTTCTTGTATATATAGGTTCATTGCTCTAGTTTTATCTTTCAGTGCTATATCATATTAGACTCCAACTACCGTGGTCAATATAGTAATGTCTTGGAAAAACTCTAATAATATCCATTTTCCATTTGATTATGCCTGCTATTATGATCTAATGTTTATGTACATAGAGAACATTAAAATAGGGAACTGCATACCATAGACTTTTGTTACAGTCCTTGTTCATTGGTTATGTTTTCACAATTTATTTCAATTCAAGCTAGTTTACTATTATAACATAATGCCCACGTTGTCAGTTTGCTTTCAGGAAAAGAACATGGATGCTCAATACTTCATAGGGTACACTCCTCTTACAGAGCTCACTATGATATTGCTTAGTACTCTAGATGTGAAAAATTATGACTGTTCTAAGAATGCTTATGCACAATCTAACACCTGAAGCTATTGTTTAGCAAAGTTTACCTTCACCAATGATGATTTGCCTAGAAACTGGAAAACCATTCTTCTTCATTTGCCAGACTATCTCAGAAAACTTACAGGGTCATTATTCTTTTTGTATATTTCTGTAGATGCATTTTCTTAATAGTTATAATTCTTAGTGTATATTTCCACATATAGAGGCAGCTTTCCCCATCCCTTATTTGGTTTTGCTTAGTAGAAAATTCTAGTAGATAAATCACTCTTGGGATCTGAGTTCAGGTTAGAACCAGGATATAGAGACTGTTTAGCTTGTTATTCCCCCCACCCCATAAGCACCAATAGTATCATGGAGCATTGTTCCTTTTTGCCTAGGCACATTAAAATGGGAAAATCTTGGGACCAGAGCAGTGGTAGGGCCTTACACGTCGCTGACCCAGAACTAACCACAGTTCAATCCCCTGGTGTCCCATATGGTCCCCAAGCTGGGAAAGAGATTTCTGAGTGCATAGCCAGGAGTAACCACTGAGAGTCATGGGTGTGGCCAAAAAAATAAAATAATAAAATGGAGAAATCTTATATATAGAAAGTTTTTATCTAATAGGAATAGAAACTCACAGATTTTATAGTACAGAGACGCCTTTCTCTCTGAACATCTGTCATAGTGACTCGACTTGGGCCCCAGTTGATCAGACATCTATATTCCAACCCTGAACCTTGGATCCCATCCTTGGAACTAGCACGGTTTTCTTCACCTGCGACAGAAATCAAACTTCCACAGGGGGAGGCCCAAATGTTACCCTGGCACCAACTTGTCAGGTTGTTAAGTTCATATGACACCGTGATGACCAGGAAACAGCAAAAACTAGCTTTCAGGACAGGTTTCCCTGCTTCACACCTAGCCACCATTCTAATAAAATCAGAAAATGCTCCTTGACACTCCAGCTTTGACAAAGAGTCTGTGCAAAAACCAATATCTCTACAGAAGCCTGACTGCAACAACCACAATTAAGTACAACTTTTCCTGGGACCATGAAGAAAGACCTTGGGAGTCAGACAATTATATGCCCAGAACCTATATTTGGTCTTATGACAGGATGCTTCATGGGTATTTCCTTATGCAAAACACAAACAAACAAGCCAAGAAAGAAAAAACCCTGCCACTCCCTCCTTTATTTATTTATTTATTTATTTATTTATTTATTTATTTATTTATTTTTGTATATTTTAGATAGGTGCTTCTGCCTTTTTCACAGAACCTTAGAAAATTAATTACTTTGTTTTACCTCATATTTCTGCATCTTTCTACAAATTGAGAAAGGAAAAAAATAAAGAGGATGGGGCCCAGGGGCCATGTGTTCCCAGGTGCATTGATAGAGGGGAAAAGGTCATAACTAAAGACCCAAGCCAAAGTCAATGACAGTAGAATCAAGAGTCCTGAACTATAACAATCCAAACTTAAAATAAACTTGGTACACTAGTAGGCCACGGTGCTAAGAGTGGAGGTGTGAGATGTTTGCTGGGAACTTTGGTGGAGGGAGATCAACACTGGTGGTGGGAATGGCCCTAATTTGCTGTCACTGCCTGAAATCTAACTATAAAGGACTTGTAATTCATAATTATTTCAATAAAAAATATAGCAGCAGGCAGACAGGCTAGCTGTTGAACCAAAACTACAAGCATCTTCTCTGACCTGAGGTCTTTATTGGAAAGAGTAGGACTATCCCCATGGGCAGAGAACAGGTAGGGGTTGGGGACTAATCCAGAGGTAGTACCAGTCCAAGAGTTACAAGCACAAGCAAAGAAGAATCATCCTGAACAGAGTAAACACTGGTTACTGCAACAACTCTCAATTCTTGAATTTATAGAAAGTTTAGAAATATGAGAGAATACGAAGTAAATTGTGTCTCAAAGCCTTATGCAAAGGGCTGGTACTGCTATCTGAAATATAAAATGATGACAGTTTTTTGCATAGGCACAACAAAAGTTGGGGGAATATAAAGAAAAAAAACTTTGGCCTAAAAGCAAGGTGTCTTGAAGTGACCTTCCATAAGGCCAACTACAAGCTACAGACAGACTAATTTGTTGATCTCCAAGTTCTTTCTTCATAGATCCAGGAAAAGTTCTTTTCATCATGGTTGTCACAGTCAGGCTTCAGTAATTAGAGATCTTGTGTTATGCACTGATCCTATGTCAATGTCAAGGTGTCATGAAGTGTCTCCTGGTTTCATAACATGTTAGGTAGCATAGCAAGGAAACCTGCCCTAGAAACAAGTTGTTGCTGATTCCAAATTGTTGTCATGGTGGTATCAAAGCCCACCCTGGAGCAAGTTGATGCCACAGCAGCACAAGGCTTGCCCCAGTAGAAGGTTGATTCATCATGATGGTGTAAAAATTATTGTTGGTTTCAAATATGGGACCCAAGGTCCAGGGGTGAACAGCTAATGCCTGAGCAATTGAATACTAGATCAAGTCATTATAACAAAAATACAGAGTGGAAGTCTCCCCTGCAACATAACAATTTCAGAGTTCTACCTCTATTTGTGGGCATCCCTCTGGGTGGACTTCAGCACAAGGCTGTCCAGCAGCTGCTGCTTTGGAGTCCAGGGAGTCAAAATCTCCTTGGGAACCTACCTTCCAGTGTGAAAAAACCTAGAGGGGTTGAGAGGAGTGGGAGATCTCACCACAGTGTCATTCAGCCCATGAAAGGACACACAAACACAGTGGGGTTCTATCATGCAGTTCCAACTTTACTGAGCAAAGGTAGAGTCTATATAGATCATGGGATGGGAAAACAATTCATGGATGGGTGCATACAGCATACCTGGGGAGATTCCACTACATAATAGCTCACTAATTAAGTTGCCAAACATAGGATGAACAAACATATTTTTGTGGTTTAATGATCAACTGCCATATATATCCTCTGCCTGTTTTTCTGCTTTACATCAAACTCTGACAGCCCGCATCCTGCTCTCTTGTAAGTTCAGGATAAAGAGGGATGAGCCTTTGCAGGTTGCTTCCTTTAATGCTGGGACTGTTGAGAACAAAGGCAAAAGAGCATGATAGGAAATTTCATAGGAAATTTTCTCTATACCCAAGATTTCACCATTTTATTGTCCTTATGCAAAAAAGGGAACAATGTCACATGATACTATTGGTGCACAAGAAGGAAATAATAACAAGCTAACCAATTCATAAATTGGTTCTAGCAGAAACACAGAACCCAAGAGATACATATCTACTAGAATTTTCTACTAAACAAATCCAAAGGGAGGAAACTACATCTACATAAGGAGGTACACAATAAAGAATTATACATTCTAAACAAATACACCTAAAGAAATATACAAAAAATAAACATAACACCCTTAAGTTTTTTAAAGTAGTCTGAGTACAGACTAAAAAGTATAGCTATTGCCAGAGATGTCTTTTGCAGTCTGAAAAAATTGCTTGCAGAGTCACAAATCAGGAAATGTCCTAGAGCCAAGGCTCACTCAAAGGCTGAATACATTTGTGAGCAGGGGTCCACAGGGAAGAGAGGTGGGAGGGATGGGGTGAAAGAATGTTTCAGTTCCTGAAAAGTGAATTACTGAAGGTAAAAAGAATAAATAGGAAGTAATAACAATCTGGGGAGAGAAAATAAAAGGAAACAATAAAATGGTAAGCAATGAAAGGAACAAACAAGAAGGGTTATATACAACATTGACAGACATGTATAATATAGGCAGACATCACACAAATATAAAGATGGTCACTACACACACACACACACACACACACACACACACACAGACACACACACACAGAAGATCAATCCATAAGATGCAGCAGTCAGGCTGACCCAGCTGAAATGTGTCAAAGCACTTCAAAAATTATAAAGCTGTCAGATCAGATGGAAAATTTTTCTAATTCCTAGGAATCACAATTGGTGAGGATAAACTTGGCTGGAAAAGCTTCTTAGGTTAGATTGTACAAACACCATTCTCAAAATAATCATTTTTCCTTGAATAGTAAGTAAAGTGGTAATGAGCATTGTAAAGAGAGTCTACATCATGGAGAAACATATTATGGCCTAGAGCATCCAGCTTTCTTTTCTGTAGAGAAGCTAAGAACAAAAATTTATAATATGATAATAAACTAGATTAAACAGAAAATAAGTTGCAAAAGCATACTCATGAATGAGCACTGTAGCAAGAGTCTATGGCATACAGATGCTTTCTCCAATATCTATGGACAGAAACATCTGATAATATCAGGCAGATCAAATAGAAAATGAATAGTTTAGACAGAATATTTGTTAAGACATTATAATGAGCACTGTAAGAGGAGTCTAACAGAATACAGCACTATAATGTAAAACTAGTGCATCCAAACTATTTCTATAAGGATGACTGTGAACTAAAACATTACAATTTTTTATAAATATATTAAAATTATGACACCAAAACATTCTTTTTGTTTTGTTTTGTTTTGGGGGTCACACCTGGCAGTGCTCAGGGGTTACTCCTGGCTTTACACTCAGAAATTGTTCCTGGCAGACTCGACCATATGGGATGCAGGAATTCAAACCACTGTCCTTCTGCATGCAAGGCAAAGCCCTACCTCCATGCTATCTTTCCATCTTGACACAAAAACATTCTTATACTGAGCACTGTAGTGTGAATCTATGGCTTCTAAACACCTTCTGCAGCTGTTTTTGTGAGTAAAAGCATTAGAACATTACTATAGACAACAAAGACATGGTGGAGATTTCTGAAACTTCTCAATCAAAAAATTTTAATCAGTGTTTTCTTGCTGCATTTTTTACAATAGGATATAAAATAACCTTTATATATTTCACCATTATGGTTCAAAGAAGAGAATAAGTTGTATTCTTCAGAGTTGTTCTTAGACTCCATAGCATACTGTGACAAGTCAAAGTTTTCTAAAGGGACATCCATGTGGGTCTATAATCTTTTATCCACTTGCCATAATATAAAAAGTGCTTCAGATATATTAGAAGCACAGGTGGCAGTTTTCAAACTTCTGTCCTTTATAAAGAATCCTGCTGTGTGTTTCAGTGACCAATAAAACCTACTATTGTCTCTCAGTTTTCTTCTTTGAAAATAATTTAAGGCACTCATGCAGCATGCATTTATCTGTAGATGTGAATGACAATGATAAATGCATAAAAATCTCAAATGTCTGAGATTCCTTATGACAGATGAGGTGCTGGATTGTGGAATTGAACTGGCCACGGAAAATTATAACAATAACAGACTCATTAAGCTGCTTGTGTCTCTGCCAAGATTGCTCTGCAGCTTTTAAGTTAACAAGATGATCATTATTTTCCTCTTTATGTCTTTTCTAACAGCTTTATTCAGGTTTTCATGGAGACCATTCATCAAAAATAGAAGTAATTCATGCAGATCTTGTTGACTGTGCCCTGCAAACTGATCATTTAGCGTCCTAATAGTTATCTTAAAGTCTTTTGGGTTGATATGTCCTGTCCATAAGGCTTTCATAATTTTACCAAATTTTCTGCCACTTTGCCTTTATTGTCCCAATAGATTTTACTTGTTAATATTTTCTTTATAATGGTTCTGGTTAAAATAATCAGCCAACATAGAATATCACAAGGCATTGTAATATTTAGTTCGTGTAACAAGTGTTTCTTAAATTATGAAGTCTGGTGAGAGCCAAACCAGTTCCCTCATTTAAAGAACCAAGGTTCTGGAATTGGTCATTTCTAATTCCCTCTCTGGGAGATGTTAGCTTATTGTCATGGTTACTTGTTAAGGTTATTGTTGGTTTCCTACTTTCATCCTATCGAGTAGCACATGTTCAGTCTTGGGTAAAAACCAGTTTTGGTTTGTAGGGTTTCTTATGCACCAGAGTCTAGGTTTCATTGTTTGTGAGAATTCTGTTTCTGACAAGTCATAGTGGAACCAAAAATTTCTTAGCAGACTTGCCATCTGTGGAAACAAGCATATCCTCTTCCTCTAGTAAGGAGATTTCCAGCAATCAATTTATTATGAATTTTTACCCAAATAGGTGAATTAATTGTTTATTTATACCTGTTCATCCTCTTTAAAGTGTCCTTCTGCAGTTGGTAAAGCTCTCCATGGGGTAAATTCAAGAAGTTTAGTAAAAATAGTGTTAAGGATAAAAGGTCTGTCAATGGCAAGCAACTTTTCCTATATCTTAATAATTGAGTTTTGACTGTTCCATAAGTTCTTTCAACTATGCCTTGTCCTTGAGGGTAGTATGGAATCCCAGTGATATATTTGATGACATTGTTTTCAAGATGACTGAAAGGTTTTACTTGTATAGACAGAGCCATTGTCCCTTTTTTTGAATTAGGGAAGGTCCATAAGAGAGAAACATTGTAGCAGGAAGGTGAAAACAGCCATAGCTCTTTCAGAAGTTATTAGTATGGCCCACATAAAATGAGACTAAGTATACACAGCCACATGGATATGGGTTATTTTGGAAAGAAGTTAACATGTATAACATCCATTTGCCATAATTCATTTGTCTGCAAACCTTGGGGATTGGCCAAAGCTACATGTGATCTTTTATACAAAGATACACAAGTGGTACATTTATCAATAATATGTCTGGCTTGACTCCATGGAGTATGATAATTCATGAAGAGATGGCAGGCATTTGTATGAAGAACTGATGTTCTTCTACAGGCAACTTAAATATTATTGTGGCCAAATGGTCAGCAGTTTTATCACCTTGAGCCATTGGTCCTGGGAAGACAGAATGAAATCTTATATGAATGTTGAAAATTGGCTTGGAGCACTTATGTAAAAGGGTTTGTAATTGCTGAAGCAAATCTTAAACCACCTGGTTATGAGCATTTGAAGAGGCAGTGACAATTCCTGAAAATAAGCCAACTATGTAAGCTGAGTCACACATTACATTGCATGGTTCTGAAACATGGCAGAATTAAGAGAATTAAAGGAGTAAGCCTGTTGAGTGAACTTGTAATTTGTAGACACTATTGTGGTCAGTGAGGAGGTAATGATACTACCTTTCTCTGATGATGATTTGTCAATGTAAAATACAGGGGTGTCAGGGATAGCGGAGGAATAGATTATGGAAGACATTACAAAATGTGTCCTTCAGGATAATACCCCAGGTCATTGCAGCAAGATAGTGGGACTATATTTTTTCTGACAAGTTGGATAAGACTCTATGAAGGGCCTCACTACGAGGAAAAATACATTCTACTTCCGTTTTTGGAATTGACCATACTCTAATTTCAGAATCTAAACCTAATAAAGAACAGCTCTGAGCCTTGTTTTGATGTTAAAAGCAGCAATTAAGTTTAAGTAGGGCACACATGTGTGAAGCTGTATGTTGTGTAAATAAACCCATTTTAATGGTTATGATAACTTGCAATAGTTCCCATCAGAAGTAGAGGAGCCACTAAAATTAATAGCCACACTTTATCTCCAGGCATAAACCTGTAGGATAAATATTTTGGAGCTGATCCATGAAAAAGATTAAATTCCATTTGGGTTTTTGAGTTAAATACCTGGTCTCTTAGATATGAATTTCCTTCTGGTTACTAAACAAATAACTAAGTTCAGAAGTTCAAAATTTGGAATCCCAAGGGAGGGACAGATCCAATTTATGCCACCTAATAGTTTTAGAAAATCATTAAGAGTTCTTAAATTTTTCTGATAGAGAGGTTCTGGGGATGTTAATTGAGGTATTCTTCAAAACAACTCATTTGTTGTGCATATTTTTAAATATGCACAGAGCCTCTAAGTTTGTATTGTTTATGGGCCACTGGGGTGTCAAAATTAGAATGTTTGATTTTCACTAAATTGGAACAAGTTCCAGGCACTGTACCCCATCAGCCCCTTTGAGATGGTAGATTGGAGGGGTTTGAACAAGAAGATGAAACGTCTAAGCTGGTGATTTAGAAGGTGGTTGGGCAAGGGATGGGGTATTTCATGCCCCATTATCTGTGAAAATCATACAGTTTGAAGTGCAAAGAAATTGGAGCCATATATGGTAAAGAAAAACTTGTTGGCACTTCAGGCCAATGCATTTTAGCAGTGTGTGTTTTGTCAGACATAGGATGAATACAAAACACCACTTATTCCCTCCAAGCAATAATGTATATATTGCAAGGCCCAATTATGGGGACAGTGTTGTTAAGGTATCACAGATACCTCTGTGTATGAGTCAAATATGCCTTCAAATTTCTTGTCCTGAATTTTTAGGGTTAACATTGTGTATTCTTTTAGCTTAGCAGTAAAGGCTATTAAAGAGTCAATATAGGCATCAGGGTTTGTTCTTCTAAAACCTTCAACCCTGAAGTGATTTGAGTGGCCAGGTATAGCATAAGGAGGTAATAAATCTGAGCTATGTTCTCACCTTTTTTAAAACTCCAAACTGTGGCACAGAAATTAGAAATATTAGTTCTCCAATATTATCAGAATCTATAATTTCCAGATGAACAGAAGTACCTCCAATAGTCAAACTTCTCCCTATTATCGAGCTCACAGTTCCTGAAGAAATTGGCCATTTTATGCAATATCTTAGTTTATATGGGCATTGCGCTGATGTTAGAGTCAGCTTCTCAGGGCAGGGTATATCTAAGGCATGGCTTCCTGAAGTGGCATGCTGTAATGAGTCTATGGCTTTCCCAGGCTGGGAAGCTGAATTTTTAACTAAAATGTCCCCTGATTTTGGGGGCATAGGATCAGCCTCTGACCCAGTTTCTCAAAACTGGATGATTAAGTCTCAGTCTCAAGGGGCAGGTATGGGAGGAATCCTGCAGTCTCTGCACAAATGTCCCAGTTTCCCACAGTTAAAGCATCTGACCTGATTTTGTGAGGCTCTGGTTGGACCTCTTCCCTAATTATTCAAGACATAATAAGAAGATCAGAAATTATCTCTAGCTTAATAAAAATACATTACCACACCTTGAACAAATTACAAGTGATTTCCTTGGATTGGAAATCTTGCAGTCACCCCTGTATCATTTAGAAGATTATCTAGAATGGTTCTAGTTCCCTATAATTTGTTTCTGTATGGAATATGTTGCTAAAGCATTTTTTTCTAGCATTAACATGGGCCTTGAACCCAATTGATGTGAAATTCCTACAAGCCAATAGAAATCCCAGCACATCTCTCTCTCTCTCTCTCTCTCTCTCTCTCTCTATCTATCTATCTATCTATCTATCTATCTATCTATCTATCATCTCTGTGTGTGTCTTTCTAATGAGATGTAAGATTGCCCTCAGCCATCATTGTCATTTTCAAAAGCTAACTATTTTTTGTCAGAAGCTACTGTATTTCCTTGCTTTAAACCAACCTCCATATAGCATCTGTCAGTTTCCCAAGAAATTTTGTGTACAGCTCAGAAGCAGCCTGCAATTCTGCATCACTCTTCTCCAAAGCACACAGTGAAATCTCCCAGAGCAGTTCCAAAATAGCACAGGGTAAAGTTACCTGCCCGTGGGAGTCCTTTCCCCTATCAAAAGTTCATAGGACAACTGAACTCCTGCAGTAAATCTTCCAGAATGACCTTGGTCATTAAGCTTGGTTTTAGCTTCATCAGAAAACCATATGTTCCATTGCATCAATTGGGAAGAACTTAGACAAGTCTTGGCAACAGTATTTAAAATTATAAGGGGTCCAAAGCCCACCTTCACTCCAGATAATAAGGAATTCAACAATAACAACAACAACAAAGAGAGAGAGAAAGCAGACCTTACTGTGAACAAGCCTTTCTTAAAATATCTTTATTAAAACACCTTGATTACACATATGATTGTATTTGGGTTTCAATCATGTAAAGAATACCTCCCTTCACCAATGTCCCAAATTGTAGTATTAAAAAGTCCTGGATGGTGATGGATGATGATGGGATGGATGAAGGGGCCTTTCTCTGCCACCCCAGGCCACATATCAGCAACCCACGTCAGCCTGCGGGTCCTAGAGTGGCAGCGAGGAAATCATCCACAGCAATCTGGTCTCAGGAGACATCAGCTTTATTCAGGCCCTAGCCAACATGTGTGGCCTATCATAACCTTTGAAGCCAGATTCAATATTGGCCCTGCATCTTGCTCCATTTCTCTTGCTGAATAACCCTCAATCTCTCCTCCAAATCCTCTCCCTGCCCCTCAGGCAAACCTTTCATACCTCACAAAGACCCCTCCCAGAAATGGACAGGTCTTACTATCAGGTAAGGTTACATAGAAAGATGGGGTTGGGGTGACCCAACTCTCCCTCCTCCCCACCCAATAATGCCTGTACTCTAGACAGGCTTTCTACATCCCGCATTCATTCACATTGTTATGATAGTTATCAGCATAGTTCTTTCTCTTACTGCACTCACCACTCTGTGGTGAGCTTCATGTAGTGAATTGAACCTTCCAGCCCTCCTCTTTGTCTCTGAGAATTATTGCAAAACTGTCGTTTATTTTTCTTAAAACTCATAAATGAGGGAGACTATTCTGCGTTTACCTCTTTCTGTCTGACTTATTTCACTCAGCTTAATAGAGTCTATATACATACATGTATAGGAAAATTTCATGACTTCATCTTTCCTGATGGCTGCATAGTATTGCATTGTGTATATGTACCACAGTTTCTTTAGACATTCATCTGTTGAAGGGCATCTTGATTGTTTCCAGAGTCTGGCTATTGTAAATAGCGCTGCAATGAATATAGGTGTGAGGAAGGGATTTTTGTATTATATTCTTGTGTTCCTAGGGTATATCCCTAGGAGTAGTATAGCTGGATCGTATGGGAGTTCAATTTTCAGTTTTTGGAGGAATCTTCATATCACTTTCCATAAATGTTGGACTAGAGGGCATTCCCATCAGTAGTGAATAAGAATTCCTTTCTCACCACATCCCCGCCAGCACTGCTTGTTCTCATTCTTTGTGATGTGCACTAATCTCTGTGGTGTGAGATGGTACCTCATAGTTGTTTTGATTTGCATCTCCCTGATGATTAGTGATGTAGAGCATTTTTTCATGTGCCTTTTGGCCATTTGTATTTCTTCTTTGTCAAAGTGTCTGTTCATTTCTTCTCCCCATTTTTTGATGGGGTTAGATTATTTTTCTTTTAAATTTCCATCAATGCCATTAGCTCCTTATCTGATGGGTATTGGGTGAATAGTTTCTCCCACTCAGTGGGTGGCTCTTGTATCCTGGGCACTATTTCCTTCGAGGTGCAGAAGCTTCTCAGCTTAATATATTCCCATCTGTTTATCTCTGCTTCCACTTGTTTGAAGAGTGCTGTTTCCTCCTTAAAGATGCCTTGACTTTCAATGTCATGGAGTGTTTTACCTGCATGTTGTACTATATACCTTATGGCTTCAGGTTTGATATTAAGATCTTTAATTCATTTGGATTTTACCTTCATACATGGTGTTAGCTGGGGGTCTGAGTTCACTTTTTTGCAAGTAGCTAACAAGTTGTGCCAACATCACTTGTTGAAGAGGCTTTCCTTCTTTCATTTAGAATTTCTTGTTTCTTTATCAAAAAGTAGGTAATTTTATATCTAGATATCATTCTCTGAGTATTCAAACCCATTGCATTTTTGCATTCCTAGGATATATCCTTAGGAGTGGTATAGCTGGATCATATGGGAGCTCAATTTTCATTTTTTTTTGAGGAATCTCAATATTGTTTTCCATAGAGGAAAACACAGAGGTGCTTTCCCACAAACAGTGAATATGAGTTCCTTTTTCTCCACATCCCCGACAGCACTGCTTGTTCGTGTTCTTTATGATATCTCTGTGGTGTGAGATGGCACACATAGTTGTTTTAATTTGCATCTCCCTGATGATTAGTGATGTGGAACATTTTTTCATTTGTCTTTTAGCCATTTGTATTTCTTCTTTGAGGAAATGTCTGTTCATTTCTTCTCCCCATTTTTGGATGGGCTTAGATTTTTTTTCTTGTAAAGTTCTGTCAGTACCTTGTATATTTTGGATATTAGCCCCTTATCTGTTGAGTATTGAGTGAATAGTTTCTTCCATTCTATCGGTGGCTCCTAGGCATTATTTCCTTTGAGGTACAGAAGCTTCTCAGCTTAATGTAGGCCCATCTATTTATCTCTGCTTCGACTTTTTGGAGAGTGCTGTTTTCCCCTTGAAGATGCCTTTAGTCTCATGTCGTGAAGTATTTTACCTATGAGTTGTTCTCTATACCTATGGTTTCAGGCCTGACCTCAATCCATTTAGATTTAACCTTTGTGCATGGTGTTATATTGGGGTCTGAGTTCACGTATTTGCAAGTGGCTAAGCAGTTGTGCCAACACCACCTGTTGAAGAGGCTTTCCTTGCTCCATCATGGATTACTTACCCTTTTATCAAAAATTAATTGATTGCATATCTGGGGAACATTCTTTGACTACTCAAGTCTATTGCACTTTTCTGAGGATCTGTCTTTATGCCAATAACATGCTGGTATTTTTTTAAATAACTATTGTTTTGTAATACAATTTAAAATTGGGGAAACTAATGCCTCCCATATTTCTTTTTCAAGGATTACTTTAGCTATTCATGTGTGCTTGTTGTTCAAAATGAATTTCAGCTTTTTTGTTTGTTTATTTGTTTTTTGGGTCACACTCGGCAGCGCTCAAGGCTTACTCCTGGCTTAACATGCAGAAATTGCTCCTGCAGGCTCGGGGGACCGTAGGGGATGCTGACATTTGAATCACTGTCCTTCTGCATGCAAGGCAAACATCCTACCTCTCCAGCTATCTCTCCAGCCCAAAATTTCAGGAGTTTTTGATCCATTTCTTTGAAGAATGTCATGGGTATTTTTAGAAGAATTGCATTAAATTTGTACAATGCTTTGGGGAATATTGATATTTTAATGATATTAGTCCTGCCAATCCATGAGCAGGGTATATGTTTCCATTCTGTGTGTCCTTTCTTATTTCTTGAAGCAGAGTTTTGTAGTTTTCTTTACATAGGTCCTTCACGTTTTTAGTTAAGTTGAATCCAAAATATTTGAGTTTATGTAACACTAATGGGAATGGAATTTTTTAATGTTCATTTCTTCTCTATCATTATTGGTGTTTAAGAAGGCATTGATTGTTGCGTGTTAATTTTGTAGCCTGCCACTTTGCTATATGAATCTATGTTTCTAAAAGCTTTTCGATAGTCTTCAAAGTTTTCTAAATATAGTATCATGTCATCTGCAAACTGTGAGTGCTTGACTTCTTCTTTCCTATCTGGATTCTCTTGATATCTTTTCCTTGCCTAATCCCTAGGGCAAGTACTTCCAGTGCTATGTTGAATATGAGTGGTGAGAGAAGACAGCCTTGTCTTGTATCAGATTTTAGAAAAAAGGCTTTTAGTTTTTCTCTATTGAGAATAATATTTACAATTGGCTTGTGGTAGATGGCCTTGACTATATTGAAAAAAAGTTCCTTTCATTCCAATCTTGATGAGACCTTATCTAATGCTTTCTCTGCATCTTTTAATACAACCATATGGTATTTTTCTAATTGTTGATATTTTGTTTTATGTTGATTGATTTATGGATGTAATACCATCCTTGCATTCCTGGGATGAAACCTACTTGATCATAGTGAATGACCTTCTTGATGAGGCATTGGATCCTATTTTGTAGAATTTAGTGACGATCTTTGCATCTGTGTTCATCAGGGATATTAGTCTGTAATTTTCTTTTATTGCAGCATCTCTGTCTGGTTTTGGTATCAAGGTGATGTTGGCTTCATAAAAACTATTTGGAAGTCATCCTGCTTCTTCAATGTCATGAAAGAGCCTAACAAAGAATGGTAGTAGTTCCTCCTGGAAGAATTGAAAGAATTCATTAATGAAGCCATCTGGAATTGGGCTTTTGCTTTGGGGAGGATATTTGTTTACCATTTAATTTCCTCAATAATTATAAGGGTGTTTAGATATGCTACAACCGTGGAAGGTAGTAAGAGTCCAAGAATTTATCTATTTTTGCAGGTTCTTATGTTTCGTGGCATAGAGTTTCTCAAAGTAGTCTCTGATTACCCTTTGGATCTCTGTATTATCTATAGTGATCTCCCCCTTTTTATTTCTAATCTTGTTTATTAAGTTTCTCTCTCTTTTTGAGTTTTGCTAATGGCTTATCAATCTTGTTAATTTTTTCAAAGAACCAACTTTTGCTTTCATTGTTCTTTCAGATTGTCTTTTGGACTTCCACTTCATTAATTTCTGCTCTTAGCTTTATTTCCTTCTGCCTACTTATTTATGGTTCTATTTGTTGATCATTTTCTAGTTTTATAAGCTGTGTCTTTAAGCTTTTTATGTAGGCTCCCTCTTCCTTTTGATGTGTGCTTGCAAAGCTATAAATTTTCCTATTAGTACTGCTTTTTCTGTGTCCTAATCATTCATATAATTTGTGTCTTCATTATCATTTGTTTCCAGGAATGTTTTGATTTTCTCTTTGATTTCATCTGGGACCCACTGATTGTTCAGTAGTAGACTGTTTAATTCCCAGGTGTTAAATGTTTTTCTTTTATGTCCCTGTGTAGTTCACATCTAATTTAGGAGTTTTGTGATCAGGGAAGGTAGTCTGTACAATTTCTCTAATGTATCTGTCATCTAATATTAATATGCCACTCTGTATTAATATTAAGGATGTTGTTTGCTTGGATGATATTTCTCCAACCTTTGATTTTGAGTTTATATTTTGTTCTGACTATTCAGGTTTGTTTCTGTAGGCAGAAGAAGGTTGGATTCAGCTTTTTAGTCCATTTAGCCACTCTGTTTCTCTGTCTCTATCACTTTTTTCTTTTTGGGTAAACACCTTACCACTTACCACTTGCACCACTTCTCCAGTCCCCACTCTGTTCTCTTAACAGGTACATTAAGTCCGTTGACGTTGAGAGAGATAGTTGTCATGAGATTTAGTGCCATCTTTATGTAGAAGTTTTGTGTATCTGTTTGTCAATCTTGTCTTAAAAAAAAAAAACCTTTTCATTTTTCTTTTAAGGCTGGTTTTGAGTCTATAAAATTTCTGAGCTATTATTTATCCATAAAGCTATGTATCATTCCTTCAAACCTGAATGTGAATCTAGCTGGGTGAAGTATTCTAGGCAAAACATTCATTTCATTGAGTTTTGTCAGTATATCCCTCTAGTGCCTTCTGGCCTTGAGGGTTTCTTGTGACAGGTCTGCTGTAAATCTTAAGGATGCTCCCTTGAATGTATTTTCCCTTTTTAATTTTTCTGCTTTCAGTATTTTATCCCTATCTGTGGGTTCATCATTGTGACTATGATATGTCTTGGGGTGCTTTTCTTTGGGTCTCTTCTAGCTGGTACTCTTCAGGAAAGCAGGGTTTGGTGTCATGCAGTCCTTATCCTTGGATTTTCTCTGCAATGATGTCCTTGACTGTTGATTCTTCCTGGGGATATTCTTCCTGGATCTCTGGGTCTCCAATAATTCTTGTGCTGTTTCTGTTGAGTTTATCAAAGACTTCTATTTTTATCTATTCACATTCTTTGAGTAATTTTTCCATTGTCTGGTCATTTGCTTTAAGGCTCTTTTCCAATCTCTTCTGCTGTATGGAGTTGTTATGAATCTCATCTTCCAGCTCACTGATTCTATCCTTACCTGCTGTTACTCTGTTAGAGAGGCTTTCCATAGAATTTTTCATTTCATCTACCGAGTTTTTCAGATTTGTTATTTCAGTTTGGAGTTTTCTAACATCTATCTTCATATCCTCTTGTTTCTTGTTTGTGTTTCATTCAACTCAGTGTATGCTTTTTTTGAGTTCCATGAACATCCTCCATATTTCTTCTCTAAACTCCTTATCTGAGACTCTAAATAGGTGGTTGGCTGTTTTCAGGTGTTCGGAGCTGCCATCTTTATTCTCTATGCCTTTTGTTGGCCTATGTTGTTTCCCCATTGTCATACTTGTTGTGAGGATTTTTTTTACGTATTATGATTGTGTTCATTGGATAGAAAGTGTGCTTGGCCGATAGCTCCTCTGAATCCACTGTTTGTGGGCAGGACAGCTCACCTCTGATGACAGCCCTGGCCAGAGGTCGCTCAGTCATCCTCGAGGTCCATGGGAAGGGGTGGGGCATTGCTGCACCTTTCTGGAAGTCAAGCAATCCTCCAAGCGGTTTAGGCGGCTGGCAAGGGGGTGGGGTGCTGCCGCATCTAGCTAGAGATTCTGTGATCGTCCACAGCCAGGGGTCTCAAACTCAATTTACCTGGGGGCCGCAGGAGGCAAAGTCGGGGGTGATCCTTGAGTGCAAAGTCAGTAGTAAGCCTTGAACATTGGGGGGTGTGACCCAAACAACTAAAACAAAACAAAACAAAAAAAGGTTCCTCAGGGCCATAAAATGTTGTAAGGAGGGCCGTTTGGGACCCGCGGGTCATGATTTTGAGACCCCTGGACCGTTGGCCAAGGAGGCAGGGCATTGCCGCACCTGGCTGAGTTCTCACGGTTATCTGTGTCCAGGCAATCATTGACAGGGGCCATATCACTCTTGGAGGTGCCCAGGATATATATATACATATATATATATATATATATATATATATATATATATATATATATATATGCAGTACCCTGGATAGAGTCAGGGATAAGAGCATGCAAAAAATGTGTCTCAACTTCTGTACTATCTGAATCCAATTAATTAAAAAATATTAAACATTTAATATATCAGTTCTAGAGGCTTCTACATGTCTTTGCAGATCAATATTGTCCTAGATGGCCACTCACTCCTATTACCAATTCTCACTCCTATTACCATTAACTAGTCAAATATCAACTCTTACTCTGAGGCCTAATGAACACTATACACACACATACACACATACCACCACACAACACACTCACACGCATCATTACTTTTGTCATTATGAATTTTTAAAAAATTAGAACATGAACTATAAAAGACAGAAAATATGGCTTTCACCTAACAGAATGTTTCAAATGGTTCAGAAAATCCTGTGTCTTCTTTGGTCTCAAGGTCAAAATGGTGAGAACCAGAGTATACATAAGGAAAGCAGATCCGTTTTGAATTATTTATAGCCCCATTTTTTGTCTCATGGATGGGTATCCTTGATCTAAATGCAGAGAGAAAAAGCCTTTTGTATGTCTGTTGGTTTCCCTGAGGATTATACAAATTGGGCCTCATAAAGAAAGACTTGAGATGAAAGATGGAATGTGAAAACAGCTGACTAGGATGCTCCATTCCATACATCTACAAGGGATTGAATTACATTGTTTTAGTTACCTGAGCTACAGCAGCATATAACAGCAGAGGTAGGAAATGGATTTTCCATACACTCTAATGGAGCAGAACCCACTATTCTAAACTCTGTTTTAAACACTCAGGATTGTTCAAACATCTATGCACTTGGGACATCATCATTACAATAAGACTTTCTGAACTTCTCTATCTTGGGTCAGACACAGGGAACTACTTTGTGAGAAATTGATATATACATTGTTCAATTGATCCTCAAAAACTACATCTCACATTGAGACAACAGGCATATTCAAGCAGGAAACTGCACTCTCCAAGCAAGTGAAAGCAGAGATTAATAGATGGGAATATATTAAGCTGAGAAGCTTCTGCACCTCAAAGGAAATAGTGCACAGGATACAAGAGCCACCCACTGAGTGGGAGAAACTATTCACCCAATACCCATCAGATAAGGGGCTAATCTCCAAAATATACAAGGCACTGACAGAAATTTACAAGAAAAAAACATCTAATCCCATCAAAAAATGGAGAGAAGAAATGGACAGACACTTTGATGAAGAAGAAATACAAATGGCCAAAAGACACATGAAAAAATTCTCCACATCACTAATCATCAGGGAGATGCAAATCAAAACAACTATGAGGTATGAGGTACCACCTCATACCACAGAGAATGGCACACATCACAAAGAATGAGAATAAACAGTGTTGGTGGGGATGTGGAGAAAAAGGAATTCTTATCCACTGCTGGTGGGAATGCCGTCTAGTTCAACCTTTATGGAAAGCGATATGGAGATTCCTCCAAAAACTGGAAATCGAGCTCCCATATGATCCAGCTATACTACTCCTAGGAATATACCCTAAGAACACAAAAATACAATACAAAAATCCCTTCCTTACACCTATATTCATTGCAGCACTATTTATCATAGCAAGACTCTGGAAACAACCAAGATGCCCTTCAACAGATGAATGTCTAAAGAAACTGTGATACATATACACAATGGAATATTATGCAGCTGTCAGGAGAGATGAAGTCATGAAATTTTCCTATACATGGATGTACACGGAATCTATTATGCTGAATGAAATAAGTCAGAGGAGAGAGAGAAAAAAAACGCAGAATGGTTTCACTCATCTATGGGTTTTAAGAAAAATAAGACATTCTTGCAATAATAATTTTCAGACACAAAAGAGAAAAGAGCTGGAAGTTCCAGCTCACCTCAGGAAGCTCACCACAAAGAGTGATGAGTTTAGTTAGTGAAATAACTACATTTTGAACTGTCCTAATAATGAGAATGTATGAGGGAAATGGTAAGCCTGTCTAGAGGACAGGCGGGGGTCGGGTGGGGAGAAGGGAGATTTGGTACATTGGTGATGGGAATGTTGCACTGGTGATGGGTGGTGTTCTTTACATGACTGAAACCCAAACACAATCATGTATGTAATCAAGGTGTTTAAATAAAATATAAAAAAAAATCTAACCTTTTAAATCATCTGAAACACACTTTTCTGACTATGTTAAAATAAAATTTTGAACAGAAAAAAAAGACTTGATAGCTTAGAAGCATGAAATCCACAGTAAAAAATAAAAATAAACCTATGTCATTTGAAAAAACTACATCTCATATTGTATGTATTATTACTGTATGGTTATTATTATTATTATTGTTATGACCATTCTTTTACAAATGTTAAAATGCATTAAAAGTTTAAATAATTGGAACTGGAGCAATGGCTCAGTGGTAGGGCATTTTCCTTGTACGCAGCTGAACCAGGATGAACCTCAGTTCGATCTCCTGGTGTCCTATATGGTCCCCCAAGTCGGGAATGATTTCTGAGCACATAGCCAGGAGTAACCCCTGAATGTCACTGGGTGTGCCCTCCAAAAATATTTTTAAAAGTTTAAATAACTGTCAGAGTCCAGCTTTCTGTGGCTATAGTCGAATCACTGGAACATAGGCTGACCTTTGTCAATCAATAGCCAATTCTCACCTATGTAGTCCAGAACAGCCTAGCTACAAGAGTTCTGCCAAACCATCATTCAAGAACATCTCAGCAGCAGGAACAGAAAGCCTATAGAGGGATCAAGTTTCTTTGATACTAATATTTCTTTTGCATTGCTCTCCAGGGCAACTCACCCATTCTTTTTTGCTTCCCTTCCCAAGGTCTTATGTTGACTCTAACTTTTGACTTTGGATACCCTTGAACTGACCCCCCCCCCCCCTCATAGTGAGAGGTTTCTGGTTTTTCAATAGTTGTCTTTGTTCAAATACCTACTACTATCTGAGCTGCTTCTTTTAAACAGTTATCCTTGGCTCCAAATCTAAGCAATGACTTTAGCCAGAAGGGCCTAAAAGCTAGCACACCTCTCATCTATTTCTCTTTCTGTCCCTGTAAAATTCTTTTTCATCCTAGCCAAGAAAGTTTACAGATAAGGAACAAAATATAGGGCACAAAAGTATTTTTTAAATCAATCAGGATGTTAATTTGTATGGAGACACTGCAGGGCTAAAAAAAAATATTCAGGGCCAGAGAGATAGCATGGAGGTAGGGTGTTTGCCTTGCATGCAGAAGGATGGTGGTTTGAATCCTGGCATCCCATATGGTCCCCTGAGCCTGCCAGGAGCAATTTCTGAGCCAGGAGTAACCACTGAGCGCTGCTGAGTTTGACCCAAAAACAAAAAAACAAACAACAACAACAACAACAACAACAAAAAACTTTCAGAAAGCCCCCATGTATTCTCTTTAATGCATGAGCTTGGTACACTAGAGTCTAAAATTTAAGTATACAATTTTCTAATATTATTTTGTAAAACTAGATTCATATATTCTATGACCATTAGTGTATTATTTCATTGTTTTATATTATGAAAGGACTAAAATGACATAGAACACAGAGTGTTGGCTTCACATCTTTCTTAGAGCACAACTATCAGACTGTTTTTATAGCACAAACTATCAAACTTAGAGCACAATTTCATTTATTCCTTCCAATATAAATTTCCACTTAAATGGTGAGTCCAAAATTTTTTATCCAAATTTATTCTCTGAGATTATGAATAATATTATTTTTGTGTCTCTGCCCCCCAAAATTGACTCAGAGAAAGTGTCCCAAAATTGCAATTTCATCAGAGTGGTTAATAAATCAAATATATTTAACCTGAATAATCACTGTGGAGATGGCAAAACACAAAATATAAGTATTTATGTATATTAATAGTTGTATGTCAAAACATTTGTGGAATTCCAAACATGATTTCATTAAAATTCATGCTTTATTAAGATGTGGTACATATACACAATGAAATACTACATAACTATAAGCAATCATACTATTTGCTGCAACGTTAATGGATCTAGAATATATTGTATTATGAAGTAAGCTAGAGAAGGATAGATACAGAAATATATCACTTATATATGATATTTAGAAAAACTGCATGAAGAAATTCAATGATTTAAAAGGGAGTTATCAAGAATACTCTAGGTAGGCCTCAGAGTATAGTGAGAAGGAAAGAAATTGAGTGGAGAAGGGGAAACACAATATGAAAGGAAAGGGGACAGGGGCAAGTGGTCTCAGGTGCATTGGTGATCTTAGAACAAAATGTTCAAACCACAATCAACATCAATGAAATAATGAAACCCAAACTTAAAAATAGGCCTGTGATGCTGGCAGGCTGATGTGGGTGGGTAGTGGCATGGGATGGACTCTGGGAACATGGACTGAGGGAGATTTACACTAGTAGTGTGATTGGTTCTGAAATATTATAATTCTAAAGCCCAACTATAAATAACTTTGTAAGTCATAGTTTAAATCATAATTTAAAGAAAAAAAATAAATCTTTTGATTCTTACATAAAAAAATCCATGCTGTGGACGGGCAGCTGGCAGGCCCCCCCAGTGGCCAGCTGCCTCGTGGTCCAGCCTAGGGTAGGGGGGATCGGATCTGGGTCACCCGACCCCCCTCTCCCCCATTCCTCCGGATCTCCAGGTGGGTTCCAGGGAGGAGTTGATGGGGCACCCGGGGTTTTCCCCACTCCCAGGCCGGGCCGGGACAATGGCCTAGGGTGGGGCTTAGGGGGTGGAGTTTGATTTGGTGGGTGGCAGATAGCTACTTAGCTATACTCAGTCTATCACTGGTAATTTCATACCAGTCTACATTTTGCAAACCGAACACTTGCTCCTTCCAACCATCAGTACCCCAGATTTACCGTTCTTAACTTCAGTAACACATAGTTCTAATCTCTGACCTAAGACATACAGTATATCTAACAAATCCCAGAACTATTTAGAAGGACATAAATTGAACACATATATCTTTTGAATATTATATGGGTATTTTCTTTAGCTGATGTAACTATATATTCTTCTACCATGATGCTTCTATTCACTTTTCATCTGTCTTTTCTTTGTAAGCTGTTCAGTAAGGATTGTTAGTGAAACTGTCCCTCAGTTTGATGCCTATGATTGAACTATGTCATGGAAATTGCTGGTCTTGTTCCTATTGCCTCCAGATGCACCAATAACGCCCCATGGCATTGATTCTTGTTTGCATAGACACATTAAAATGGGAAAACACCATACATACAGATAAGTTCTTATCTAATAAATTTCAGTACAATGTACCTTACACCCTGAACATTGATATAATGACCTGGCACAGGCCTCAGAAGAATGGGCATCCTCCATTCACGCCGGAACCAGGCAAGCTAACTACGAAACATCCAAGGTCTTTTACAGCAACAGCTGGAAGCAGTCCTCTACCAGGAAAGACACTACCAAGGGTTTGACATCGACCTCTTAAAAAGAGACTTCCGTTTACACTGAGAAGACTTGACAGTAACAATGACCTGCTCTACAGGACATGGTTCTCTCTAGTCCCCCTTAAGTGTGAGGTGAAACGAGAGGATGCTCTGCACCATCCTGACTGCAATATGGGATATGCAGACTCCAGGATCTTTAATACAGAAGCATGATACCAACAACAGAGACTATGTGAGGAATGGAGGTGTATTGCCACTACAGATGATGACTTGAATTGGACAAACTAATTTGCCTGGAGCCTAGAATCAGTCCTGTGCCAGGAAACTTCAGGGGTAAGGACTCCTTGTATTTAGACCATAATTTGTCTTTCCATGTCCCTTATGTTTTGGTGGGCCTATGCAAACAAATGCCACTTTAATACCTTTTTTTACTATGATCCCTTGACTCCAATTCTTAAGAAAAACAAGCCACTAAATTAAACTAGTTAGCATGTGCATGGAACTAGAGAAATGTACTTTGCCCTCAATGTTTAAGGAGTTACATAAGTCTAATGCCTTTAGATTATATTGTGTGCTGCTAAGAAATAGTATGTACTACAACTGGGGATTTGAGGGACAAAGTAATTGTATTGTACAGGGGTTCAGTTTTGTTTCTATTAATGTTCTTTGGCTGAAAGTTCAAGGCTGGGATATCATCGATGGGACTACCGAGAATTCTGTTTATGGGTGATTGGGCTTCCACTGTAACTTTACCCTGTCCTCTTTCTTTGCATTTTTGTTGTCATAATTAAAAAAAATCCATGCTGTAATCTCCCCTCATTCTTCAGTTATCAAATCAGATATTTATCATCCCTTTACTTCCCTTTCTCTGTGACTTTATTTAGCATTTGCCACCTCTGCTCTAGTGTCTCCTTATCTCACTTTCCCACAACAAACTCATGGTGGACA